>NW_021820979.1:0-124558 GCF_901001135.1 Rhinatrema bivittatum
CCCCTCCCCGGGGCAGCTTGCTGCACGGGCCTGTCTACTTCATCGCGTCCCACGGGACTTCTCTCGTCGTCATGGATGCCGCTACTTCCTACTCCGAGGCAGGTTCTTCCTAGGCGCGTGCGCACATCACAGGCTCCGCCCTTTGAAGCCCTTCGGCGGGAACCTCGGGGGCGTCCCTCTTGATGACGTCTTGGCCTCTCGTATATAAGCTCCACCTTCGCCCCCAGCAAGCCAACTTGGCAACAAGTTCCATCTGTGACCTGAACTCCTGTGTATTCCTGAGATGTCGCCTGCTGCCTCGCTCTTGGACCCTGTCTGGCACCCGCTCCTTGGGGGTCAGTGTGCGCTCATCGGGGACTCGCTCCCCTGGCCTACCCTGCTCCTCAGGCTGGCTCTGCGCCTCTTGGGTTCCACTCTGAATTGGTTCCTGCTACTCGAGTCTCCATCGGAACACCGTGGCTACCTATGAGTTCCTCTTCTGGTCTTCCTCGCTCCTCGGGGTTGCGCCCGTATCATCACCAAGACTGAGCGTGCTTATCCACTCCTCGGGCCGCGCCTCTATTCAAGAGATCTACATAGTCCCATCCGCTCCTTGGGACTGGACTCCAGCTTGCTCCAGACTGTCAGCTGTCCTGCTCCTTGGGTCAGCCCTTGCTTCATTGCTGGCAATACCTTCGCTCTCCGGGTTCCTGCCTACGTCAGCAGCTGGGTTCGGGACTGACTATCCTACCCCGTGGGTGGTCTACGTCTCTTGCCTACATCCATCATGCTGCAGCTCTGCCCTCTTGGGGCTAACCTCCCGGAGAACCTCCTACTTGACTATCCCCACACCTACCATTCCGCAGTTGCCTGTTTCCTCCCTCTCCAGGGATTCTCTCCAATAACCACCTACAGCCTACCAACCTACGAGGGTCAGCTTCTGGTCCCTGGGGCCTCTCCACCGCTGTGTCTAGAGCTTCCCCGCTGTGCCGGTATCTCGCCTCCCGACAACGCGGACCTGAAGGGCTCCTCCCCACAGGCTGTTCCAACTCACGCCTCAGGCCAAGGGTCCACCAATCCACAAACTGTAACAACTGTTTCAATACTTGAAAGTGGATATGGCATCAACATGAATACCAAATAAATTCATTGTCATTAGTTGTCTGGCATAAGAAACCCATATCCTTAGGACCATGGGTAGAATTGATTTGGCCAAGTTTACAGTTTTTGCTGACTTAATTTAGTTGACTTTTTGTCCCACCCCTGTTTCTGTAATGGTAGACTGGTGGAATTCAAAATTAAGTTCAGTGTTAGATACAGTTGTCCCTTTGAAGTCTCATGTAGTAAGTTATGGGCAGTTTTCCCTATGGTTTTCAAAAAAATAAAAGTTGAAGCAAACTGCCCTTAAGTTTGAAAGGCATTTAAGGAAGTCATATGCTTTCAGATACAGCCAAATCCTTAGCACAAGTTGAAAACTGTAAGATAGCTGTGGCAATTGCTAAATAAATCATTCTTTCCCTCTGCCATTTTAGCAACAGGGAACCTGGCTGAAACTTCTGAAGTCAACTCTTTTTCTTTGGATTATGAATATATCTTGTAGTTCTTTGAGAGGAAGATCCAGTGCTTTTATAGAGACTTAAAATCTTCTAGCTCAGTGGTCCCCAACCTTGTCCTGGGGGCCCACCAGCCAGTCGGGTTTTCAGGATATCCACAATGAATATGTATGAGAGAAAATTTGCATGTTATGGAGGCAGTGCTGATGGTGGGCCCCCAGGACAGGGTTGGGGACCACTGTTCTAGCTCACTTACAGCAGGGTGACCAACTCCAGTTCTCGAAAACCACAAACAGGCAGGTTTTCAGGATATTCTCAATAAATATGCATGAAATAGATTTGCATGCACTGCCACCATTATATGCAAATCTATCTCATGCATATTCATTTTGGATATCCTGAATACCTGGCCTGTCTGTGGCTCTTGAGGATAGGAATTGACCATCCCTGAGTTACAGTATCATTAAGTGATACTCCTCAGTTTTTATGAAGGTGGATTATGATAATGTGAGGAAAGCATAATAAAGATGAATTTTAATGCAGAGCTATGGATCTAAGCCCCTCTTGGCTACTAAAAGAGGAGGGGAAGAAACTACATGAGCTCTTGAGATATTGTGAATTCCTCCCTTCTGGAAGGTCACATACCAGCTTTATTGAAAATGGCAGTAGTGCAGCATTGTTGAAAAAAAATGTCCTTGAACATCAATAAATTAGAAAATTTCCATTCAGTTTCCAACCTGACTTTCTTGGCAAATGTTTGCACATCAACAGCTGCTCAGAGCACTGGCAGAAAGAAGAAACCTTGGACCATTTTCAATCAGGATTTAGAGCAGGATTTATTACTGAAACTGTTCTTATCTCTTTGGTGAATAATTTAAGGAGGATTCGGGATAAAGTTATTCCCTCTGCCCTTGTGCTCCTTGAACTTTCAGCAGCCTTTGACACTGTTGATTTTGAGATTTTTTTGAATAAGGTTCAGGCCTGGATTTGTCAATAGGCACACTAGGCCTCTGCCTAGGCAGCAAAAATGAGAGGGATGGGGAGGGGGGGGGGGGAGGCAGCAGGTTGGTTTAGGATATACTGCCTTACAGCTGTGCTGAATCTCACTTAGCAAACAACAGCCCTCTGCTTCCTGATGCAGCCCCTTCCTTTCCAAGGCAACATTCAGGGAACAGAACGGGAGGGGAGTGAGCATGGAACACCCAGAACAAAGGGGATCATTTTTGTAAGATTAGGAGAGGCTGAACGAGGATCACTGGGAGAGAGAGGTTGGGGGATGAGAGTGGATCAGCTGGGGAAGAAGGGGGCAGTGCTTATGTGCATGAGAGAGAATGGATTGGTGCTAATGTGGGTGCTAGATGGACAGGTTAGAGATGTAATGCAAGGGGAGCAGGAACAGACCATAGTAGGGACAGCTTTCCTCCCCTCCTCAAACCTCCACTGCAATCCAGGTTCTTTCCCCCTTAATCTAGGATTCTATCCTCCAGATCCTGGAACAACCCCTCCCCCCAACACACATGCAAACACTGCCTTCTTCTCCCTTTTTTCCAATCTTGGAACTATCCTGCAACATATCCTACTGCCTCCTCCCCTTTCTCAATCCCAGAAAACTTCCTCCTTCCTTTTCTTCCATCCAGGATTCCTGATTTTCCCCCTTCCCCATCTCCCATCCTCCCCATCCCCAATTCTTTCTACCTCTCCTTCCCCATTCCTTCTCATACTCTCCCTCCTATCCATAATCATTTCACTTTCTCCTCTCCCCATTCCTGGTCCTCTTCTTTTCCTCTCCCTATCCCTGGTTCTCTCACCCTCTCCTTCTCTTCTGCTCATTCCTGAGATATCATCCTGTACTTTTCCTCACCCTGTACACAAATACATTATATAGACACAATGTATGCGAACGTGCTTCAAAATTTTCAATTTTTGTCACAAAATCTATCCCAGAATTGCAGTAGTAGACTGTGGGGCTGTGCCTTACACCTCCTACTCCCTGTTGTCTGTCGTTATTAGGGAGAGGGAGGCAACAGCAACAAATCCTAGGGGTGCAAAACCCTAAATCCATCTCTGATAAAGTATATTCAGCCACAAGTTTATCTCACTGAATATCCCTCTTAACTTATCTGGATAACTTTAGACGACTAAGTAATCCATTCTCTGCTTTTCTGAATATTGGACCTTCAATGAAGTATCTCAAAACCTTGCAAGAAGCACATTCAGATACTATATGGCAAACTTGTCAAATCATGTATAGGAAGAGCTAGGAAAACTGAAAGTGGACAAGTCCATGGGGCTGGATGAGGTTTATCCCAGGATACTAAGGAGGCTCAGAGATGTGCTGGCAGGTCCACTGCATGACCTATTGAATTGACCCCTGGAAACGGGAGTGGTGCTAAGTGATTGTAGAAGAGTTGTGGTGGTCCAGCTTCACCAGAGTGGGAGCAGAGAGGAGGACGGAAACTACAGGCAAGTTAGCCTCACCTCAGTGGTGGGAAAATTAATGGTGACTCTGCTGAAGGAAAGGATAGTGAACTATCTATAGTCAGGAGGATTGCTGGACCCAAGGCAGTATGGATTCACTAGGCAAAGGTCCTGTCAGACAAATCTGATTGATATTTTTGTTTGGGTGACTAAAGAATTGGATCGAGGAAGAGTACTTGATGTGATCTACTTGGATTTCAGCAAAGCTTTTCATATGGTATGGTATAGGAGGCTTATAAATAAAATGAACAGCATGGGAATGAGCGCCAAGGTAGTGGCATAGATTACAAACTGGTTGATGGATAGAAGACAACAGTTGATGGTAAATTGGAACCTACTCTGAAGAGAGAATAGTGTTAGGCGAATTGCCAGAAAGATCAGAGTTGGGACCGGTTCTGTTCAATATCTTTGTGAGCAACATTGCGAAAGGGATAGAAGGTAAAGTTTGTCTATTTGCGGATGGTACTAAGATCTGCAACAGAGTGGACATGCCAGAAGGAGTAGATTGAATGAGACATGATTTAAGGAAACTTGAACAGCGGTTGAAGATATGGCAACTTGGATTCAATGCCAAGAAGTGCAGAGTCCTGCATCTGGGGTGTGGTAATCCAATAGAGCTTTATAAGATGGGGGGTAAAATGTTGTTGTATATGGACCAAGACAGGGATCTTGGGGAGACAGTGTCTAGCGATATGAAGATGGAAAAGCAATGTGACAAGGTGATAGCAAAAGCCAGAAGAATGCTGGGTTGCATAGAGAGAGGAATAGCCAGTAACAAAAAAGAGGTGATAATCCCCTTGAACAGGTCCTTGGTCATGCATCACTTGGATTACTGTGTTCAGTTCTGGAGACTGTATTTCAAAAGGGATAGAGACAGGATGGAGGCGGACCAGAGAATGGTGACCAAAATAGTGGGGGGTCTCCATCAAATGTCTTATGAGGACTGAGGAGATGTTGAAGGACCTAAATATGTATAACCTGGAGGAGAGGAGGTACAGGGGAGATATGATACAGATCTTCAGACACCTGAAAGGTTTTAATGATGCATAATCAACAAACCTTTTCCACTGGAAAGAAATCAGTAGAACTAGGGGTCACAAAATGAAACTCCAGGGAGGACGACTCAGAACTAATATCAGGAAATATTTCTTCACAGAGAGGGTGGTGGATACCTGTAATGCCCTTCTGGAGGAGTTGGTAAAGAAAAAAACCAGTGAGAGAATTCAAAAGGGCATGGGATAAACACTGTGGATCCCTAAAGGTTAGAGGATGGAAATAAAGAAAAAAGTGCATGGGGGGTAACTTGCTGGTGCAGTGGTTACTACCCTTAACCATAACCAATAAATCTTCATACTGTTGATGTAACTCAACTCTCTTCTTCAACAGCATGGGGAAAATAGGAAAAGGGGAAATGGGAAAATGGGAAAATGAATTCAGACAGAAACCAACAAGGACCCTGACTTTTATGGTCTGGGAAAAACAAGCATGGGGTAACTTGCTGATGTGGCTGTTACTACCCTTAACTAATAAGCCTCATACTTCTGATGCAACTGCAACATTGCTCTCTGCTTCAACAGCAAGAGATAACAGAGAATTGAACTCAGACAACAATAAACAAGGGCCCTGACTTTTACGGTCTGGGAAACTGATAAGTATGGGGGTAATCCATACAGCACAGCAGATATTGCCATGGATTTGCTGGGCAGATTGCATGGACCATTTGGTCCTTTTCTGCCATCATTTCTGTGTTTCTATATTTCTATGTTTCATACAGCATTAACTCCCAGGATTCAAACAGTAACAACCCTACCTATGAAAAGGCAGTACTGCAAATATAACAGCGGCCCCTAGAACAACAATACATCTACTGAAAAAATAAAAAATAAAAAATAGACTTCTTTTGAAACCCATGCAAAAATGAAACACTAGCTCTCCAATCATTACTCTTTTCCAGCCTTGATAATTGCAACTCTCTTTTCACTGGTCTCCCAGCCTACATAATTAGCCATTTATACAAAATTCCAGAGCCCGGTTGTTGACTGGAACATCTATCATGATCACATTATTCCTGCTTTATAAACACTTCATTGGTTGCCAATTACATATTACGTTCAGCATAAACTTGCTGTTACCATTCATACTCTCCTGCATAATATTCCATCACCATGGATTGCAGCTGCATTAAAAATGTATACTTCTATGAGAACCCTGTGATCTTCCAATCGTGGACCACCGGATGTTCCCTCACCAAGATCAGTCCACTTGAAGGAAACCAAAGAGTACACCTTCTCTACTGCTGGACCCCTCTTATGGAACTCCCTTCCCATGGAGATAAGAACAATCTCAGACCCAACATTCTATAGAAAAGCTCTTAGAACATACTTATTTCAAAAGGCATACTCCTTGTTGTTATAGA
The DNA here is from genome assembly GCF_901001135.1 of Rhinatrema bivittatum. NCBI lineage: Eukaryota > Metazoa > Chordata > Amphibia > Gymnophiona > Rhinatrematidae > Rhinatrema > Rhinatrema bivittatum. Next base: position 6,427 of record NW_021820979.1, read on the forward strand.
TATATATCCGAGTCCTGTAGTGCTTTTGTTGCAGCCAGTGTTGATTTGTTTCACTTGCCATTTTCTTGTCCGTTTTATTTCAATTTTATTATGTATGTTGCCTTGTGTTCAGGGTGGGCAACAAACATTTAAAATAAATAAATAAATAAATAGATTTATAAATAAATAATATAACTTACCTGTGTCACACTTACAAAACACAGATGTACAGTCAACTAATAAAGAATAAGATCATAAGGGACTACAAATAAGAAGTAGAAAAATGCATACAAACCCTGAAATGGAAACCCCATGAAGCCAAATTTTGAGAGCAGTGCAATACTGGAGAAAGAGAAACAGAAATTCATTCCCCCTGTAATGAACATAATGAAAATATTTTATTTATTTCAAATATTGATGACACTCCATTTTGCTGGAAGTGCTCAAGACAAAGAACAACAAAAATTCATGATAACACAATAATGATATGCCAATTTAAAATCATACAGTACAAAGCTAATCTAAGAGACTGCATAATTAAAAGGGTCTTCATAGCATTAAAAAAAAAATCAAAGCCCCTCAAAAAAGTCCAATATCTTAGCATAAATATATATAATAATATAAATCAAGTAAGCATAAAAAACAATACATAATAGGAGGACTTTCTGGCTGGAACACTCTCGTAAGAGAGGGAGGCTTTGGGGACCGAATCGCTGCTCTTTTTCCATCCCTAAGCGATTAACACCTGAATCAGACCGAAGCCATGCCCCCGGAAGTGATGTCAGCCACCGAGTCGAATGCCAGGATAAATTCAGTCCAGGTACGGCCTGAACTTGGAGGAATTTCTGGCTGGAACACTCTCGTAAGAGAGAGAGGCTTTGGGGACCGAATCGCTGCTCTTTTTCCATCCCTGAGTGATTAACACCTGATTCGAACCGAAGTCATGCCCCCGGAAGTGATGTCAGCCACCGGGTCAAACGCCGGGATAAATTCAGTACAGATGCGGCCTGAACTTGGAGGACTTTCTGGCTGGAACACTCTTGTAAGAGAGGGAGGCTTTGGGGACCGAATCACTGCCCTTTTTCCATCCCTGAGCAATTAACACCTGAATCAGACCGAAGCCACGCCCCCAGAAGTGATGTCAGCCACCGGGTGGAACGCCAGGATAAATTCAGTCCAGGTGCGGCGCGCAGCCACTGGTGCGCCGCCAAAGCCGTGCGCCAAAGGGGCGCACCCCTTGGTATTTATTTATTTATTTTATTTAACATTTTTTATATACCAGTATTCATTTGGGACATCATAACTGATTAACAATAGAGAAATTACATTGAACGAGAGGCAGGTAACAGTGAGGAGGTGAACAGAGGTTATAAAGATTATATTTATTTTTATTTATTTTTATTTTATTTAACTTCTTTTACTATACCGATACTCAAGACCAGGTCTTATCGTACCGGTTTACAATGGAACAGGGGGAAACCAATTAACATCTAGGTAGAAATGAAAAGTTACATTAAAACAGGGAGCGTAAAACTTGGAAGATGAAAGATAGGGCAGAATTAAACTATAACAATAAAGGAGTGATAAATATAATCAACAAAAACAATAAATTAGTAATACATAGACAGAGATTTATCCTCAGCGGTTATTAACATGGTATGTCCGGTGGGAGGAGTGGGGGGGAGGTGAGTAGGGGGGAGGGATAAGGGAGAGGTTGAAGGGTGAGAGACAGTGTTGGTCGAAAGGGGTTCCTTCAACGGTAGGCTTGTGCGAATAGCCAGGTTTTAAGTTTTTTTCTGAATGTTAGATGGCATTGTTCCTGGCGTAAGTCTTGAGGAAGCGAATTCCAATGTAGCGGACCTGCTGTCGAAAGTGCTCGCTTGTGAATAGAGTTGTGGACTGATGATTTGTTGGGAGGGGCCTTGAGCGAACATTTGTAGGCAGTTCTTATTGGCCTTGCGGAAGTATGTAGTTCAAGAGGGAAGGTGAGTTGGAGAGTGGATTGTTGGTAGACAGATTTGTGGATGATAGTGAGAGCTTTGAAAAGTATTCTATATTGAATGGGAAGCCAGTGTAAGATTTTTAGGATTGGAGTGATATGGTCCTTGTGCCGTGTGTTTGTAAGGATCCTGGCCGCTGCGTTTTGCAGCATCTGTAGAGGTTTGGTCGAAGAAGCAGGGAGACCGAGTAGTAGAGCGTTACAATAGTCGATCTTTGAAAACAGTATTGCTTGAAGCACAGAACGGAAATCCTGGAAGTGTAAGAGCGGTCTTAGTTGCTTCAGGACCTGTAGCTTGAAGAAGCATTCTTTGGTTGTAGCGTTAATGAATTTTTTGAAATTCATTCTAGAGTCAAGGGTGGCCCCAAGGTCTCTGACATGGCTTGCTAGTGGGATTATTGCATTATTGGCGAAGGGGTAGTTATCACTAGGGGAGATAACCAGGAGTTCCGTTTTGGACGTATTTAGGACCAGGTTGAGACTCGAGAGAAGCAGGTTGATGGCGTGTAGGCAGTTGTTCCAGAAGTTTAGAGTAGAGGAGATGGGGTCCGAGATGGGGATTATGATTTGCACATCGTCTGCGTATAAAATGGGTGAGGTTGAGGCTATTGAGTAGCTGGCATAAAGGGAGTAGATATATATTGAACAGGGTAGGGGAAAGTGATGAACCTTGTGGTACTCCTTGTTTTGATGGAATGGGGTGGGATTCTTTGTCGTTTATTTTAACTTTGTAGTGCCTGTTGTTCAGAAAGGATTTAAACCAGAGAAGTGCGAAGCCAGAGATGCCTATTTCCATTAGACGGTTGATGAGGATGTCATGATTTACCGTGTCGAACGCCGCAGAAATATCGAGTAGGGCTAGAAGGTATGATTGTCCCTTGTCAAGGCCCATCAGGATGGTGTCTGTTAAAGAAAGAAGGAGGGATTCTGTGTTTAGGCGTTTCCTGAATCCGAATTGAGAAGGGTATAGGATATTGTGAGAGTCCAAGTAGTTGGTGAGTCGGCAGTTGACGAGCTTTTCCATTAGTTTTTTTCGGCGGCCCACAGATCGGCACTCACCCGCACCCAACCGTTTCCTCCTACCTGCCGAGGCTTGCGCGATCGGCGCGGCCCATCCGGGGCAAGAGCCTGCTCACCAGCCATTTTGAGCCGTGCAGGAGAGACCGGAGGCAAAGGATAAAATAAAAAAAAACGAAAACGAAACCAAAACGCAGGACGCAACGTGGTGAGTGAGCTGTGCCCCTAAGCAGGCATCAGGCCTATCAGAGGGCGGCTACTGCACCCTTTAAACACAGGCGCATCTCGGCGGCGTCCATTTCGGTGGCCCACAGATCGGCACTCACCCGCACCCAACCGTTTCCTCCTACCTGCCGAGGCTTGCGCGATCGGCGCGGCCCATCCGGGGCAAGAGCCTGCTCACCAGCCATTTTGAGCCGTGCAGGAGAGACCGAGGCAAAGGAAAAAATAAAAAAAAACGAAAACGAAACCAAAACGCAGGACGCAACGTGGTGAGTGAGCCGCGCCCCTAAGCAGGCATCAGGCCTATCAGAGGGCGGCTACTGCACCCTTTAAACTCAGGCGCATCTCGGAGGCGTCGCGCGCCCGAAGGAGCGCGACCTAAGGGGCCTGCCCCTTAGCGCGCCCCTTGGAGTGTCCCAGAGCCAGGGCCGCTACTCTCCCCTATCCATTCATTCAGCGACCACTCATCCACCAATTCAATCTCCAGCAGCACTCATCCAGTCTCCAGCAGCACTCATCCAATCTCCTGCAGCACTCCAGCAGCACTCATCCAGTCCCCAGCAGCACTCATCCAGTCTCCAGCAGCACTCATCCAGTCTAGTAGCACTCATCCAGTCTCCAGCAGTATATATCCAATTTCTAACAGCACTCATTCGGTCTTCAGAGGCACTCATTCAATCTCCAACAGCACGCATCCAATCTCTAGCAGCACTCATCCAGTCTCCAGCAGCACTCATCCAGTCTCCAGCAGCTCTCATCCCATCCCCAGCAGCACTCATCCAGTCTCCAGCAGCACTCATCCAGTCTCCAGCAGCTCTCATCCTATCCCCAGCAGCACTCATCCAGTCTCCAGCAGCACTCATTCAGTCTCCATCAGCACTCATTCAGTCTCCAGCAGCACTCATCCAGTCTCCATCAGCACTCATTCAGTCGCCAGCAGCACTCATCCAGTCTCCAGCAACAATAATGCACTACCGCCCACGCACCTACAAATCACTCACCCCAATCATGATTTCCCCCACAACACAGTTCCTAGGTCTCACCCTATTTACCATAATCCTATTCAACGCCCAATCACTCACCAACAAAACTCTTATACTCAACGACATACTGCAGGACACAACCCCAGATTTTTGCGCCATAACAGAAACATGGCTCAAATCCACAGACATCACACTTATTAACCAACTACCAACACAGACTTATGATTTCTTCTCCATCCCAAGACAAAAAAAAAAGAGGAGGGGATATCTTCCTCGCTGCAAAAAAATCCTTAAGGTTCACACACCACCCAATCAGTACAACTACCAAACTAGAACTAGGATTGTTCAAATCAGAACATCTCCAAATCCTTCTAGTCTATGCCCCTCCAGGCTTACTAGAGTCAGACCCCTCACCTATTATTGAAACCATAACCTTACATCTTAATCTTGACTCCCCTGCTATAATCCTGGGCGACTTTAACTTACATGTTGACAAAGTCCCCCTCTCAACAAACTGTGAAGCTTTCCTCACCTCACTGTCAGCGATGGGTTTCAGTCAACAAATCAACAAACCCACTCACAAAGCAGGCCACACGCTCGATCTCCTCTTTACAAACACCAGTATTTCTCTCACAAAACAACCAAATTGTAAAAAAGTCCCATGGTCAGATCACTCTCTAATCTCCATTAGCTTTTCTATACCTCGATCAGACTCCAACCTCAACTCAAGACCCTCTTTCCAATACAGAAAACCTTGCTCCTCAGAACACCTCAGCAAACTTCTAACCTCTGATCTACCACTCATTGATGTCTCTACACCCAACTCTGCCCTCCAATCTTGGTCCAAAATAACTAATTCTATTGCAAACACTCTCTGCCCACTGACAACCAAAATAAGGTCTTCCAATGCATCCAAACGACAACCCTGGTTTAACGATGAACTACAAAAGCTCAAACAACTACTTCGGCAAAAAGAAAGAAAATGGCGTAAAGCCCCTTCACCGGCCTCACTCTCTGACTACAAACGATCACTCCATCTATACAAAAGTACCACGTTGAAAACCAAAAGAGACTACTATGCCCGGAAGATTCATCATCTCAGCTTTGACTCAAAAGCTTTATTCGCTTTCGTTTCAAGCGTCACTAAACCGATCTCTCCAGATATCCCACCCGAACAAGCCCAGACTAAAGCAGACGAACTGGCTCTTCATTTCAACAAAAAAATATTGGATCTCCTTAATCAGCTGACTCCAAACACTACTTCTCCAGATAACACATACTTTCCCCAAAACAAAGAGATACAGCTTATTGACTTCGAACCCATCACAATCACAGAGATACAAACGGTGTTAAAAAGAATGAAACCATCATCTCACCCATTTGATCAAATCCCTTCCAAAATGCTCCTTCTCATCCCGGACACAATAGCAAAAACCTTAGCAGATATCATAAACTGCTCTCTATCACATGGTATTTACCCTGAAGACCTAAAAACTGCCTCAATCAAGCCACTGTTAAAAAAACCAAATCTAAATGCATGTGATCCCAACAACTTCCGCCCTATTTCCAACCTCCCATTCATAGCGAAAATCATGGAAAAATTGGTAAACACCCAACTATCCAACTACCTAGAGGACCACAGTATTCTGTCCCCAAACCAATATGGTTTTCGCAAAGCCGCAAGCACTGAAACGCTACTACTCTCACTCATGGACTTCCTCCTTTCTGGAATTGATAAAGGCCAAGCATATTTACTAATCCTTCTTGACTTTTCGGCGGCCTTCGACACCGTCAACCACGCCCTCCTTCTAAAACAGCTGGCAAACATTGGTTTAACAGGTGCCACACTAAACTGGTTCAAAACATTTCTAGAAAATAGAGGATATAGAGTCAAAATTCACAATAAAGAATCCCAATACCACCATTCCAATAGAGGGGTGCCGCAGGGTTCATCACTTTCACCCACACTTTTCAATGTCTACCTCCTACCACTATGTCAACTTCTTACAAAACTAAGCCTGAAACACTTCCTTTTCGCAGACGACGTACAGATCGTGATCCCCATAGAAGAATCTATATCAAAAACAATGGAATACTGGGACAGTTGCTTATCAGAAATTAAACTCCTCCTCACCAGTCTAAACCTTGTACTTAATGCTTCTAAAACAGAATTCCTGCTCATATCACCGGAAAACAATAATACACTCCCAAAACCACCCACACTCCTTCAAACAGCCCACGTAAGAGATTTAGGAGCCATCCTGGACAATCGACTCAACCTCAAACCATTCATTAACCAAACCACCAAGGACTGCTTCTACAAATTACATATTCTGAAAAGAATCAAACCACTTTTCCACGCCCAGGACTTTAGAACAATACTACAAGCAATAATCTTTTCCAAATTAGATTATTGCAACTCATTACTATTAGGCCTCCCAGCTTCCTATACCAAACCTCTACAAATGGTTCAGAACTCTGCAGCCAGAGTCCTTACAAACTCCAGGAAAATGGACCACATCTCACCTATCCTCAAAAACCTCCACTGGCTACTGATCCACTATAGAATCATGTACAAAACCATCAACATCATATACAAAACTATCAACCAAAACACGCACCTCGACCTACAAATACCTCTTAAAAAATACACTTCCGCCAGACCCATCAGGGAATACTACAAAGAGTCACTCCAAATTCCAAAGGCCAAAACCTACCAACATAAATCATTGAGTCTCAGAGCCTTCTCTTCAGCAGGTCCAACTCTCTGGAACTCTATCCCACCAGATTTGAGACAGGAGCCATGCTCTCTAACATTTAGGAAAAGACTAAAAACTTGGCTTTTAAAAAAAGCATTTCCAAGCCTTGAATAAAACCTCCATTAAATAGCACAAACTCTTATTCAATAACTGGACCAAATACAAATCAACCAACCTTAAATTGACACTCATCAATACCTGCTGAGCTTTTATCATACCATTGTCGTATTTATGCATCTGGTTATTTATGTACCGTTTCATAGTGATGTATCGCCACAGTTACTCACATATTCTTATTTACTCACTATGCTACTCTATTACATTAATAGGCCAAAATGTAAATATTGCTCTGTACAATCTCTCCCCTTTTCCAGTTCCAGTTGATTTCCCTGATTTATTGTAACTTTCTCACATCCTTTATCTGATTCACTGTATTTAAAGTTAAAGGTTCTTATTGAGAACATTGTTTTACGTTATGTTATGCTTTACACACTCTGTTAATTGTAAACTGGGTTGATGTGATGCCTGTCATGAAACTCGGTATAACAAAAACAATAAATAAATAAATAAAATAAATAGTTTAGCTATAAAAGGTAGGTTAGCGATGGGGCGGAAATTTACACGGTTGGTTGGGTCCAGATTGGGTTTTTTTAGTAAGGGTTTCAGCGAAGCAATTTTTAAAGAGTCAGGGACAGATCCTTGATTGAGGGAGCAATTTATGATGTCTGCCAGAGGTTTGGCAATGGTATTGGGAATGGTGAGGAGGAGTTTGGTCATTTGGAGTTTGATATAGATCAGTCAAACATAAATATAGTATTATATACAAGCATAGATACAGTATTATAAACAACGTGTACTTATATTTACATATAGAAGGGTTGAAGGCTGTTTTTGAATTTGCAAGAGGGGGATGGAGGAAAGGGGGGAGGGGGGAATGCTAGGGGGTGTGATGGGGGGTGGGGCGGGGGGAAGGGAGGGGTAGGGAAATTATTCAGGGAATGCTTGCTTGAACAGCCAGATTTTTAGCTTTTTCTTGAATTTTTAGGTGGAAGTTTCAAGATGAAGGTATGGTGGCATGGAGTTCCATTGGGTGGGGCCAGCTATGGAAAATGCACAATCTTTAGTGGCTTGGAGGTGATGTGAGTTGTGAGGCGGGATGTGGATGGTGCCTTTGTATGCTGCTCTGGTGGGTCACTTTGGGGAGTATAGGCGGATGGCGTTATCGAGCCATTCTTGGTTACTGTTGTATAGAGTTTTGTGAATAATGGAGAGGCTCTTATATAGGATACGGGCAGGGATGGGGAGCCAGTGTAATTCCTAGAGTATGGGGGTGATGTGGTCTGTTTTTCTAGTGTTGGTTAGTACTCTAGCTGCAGCATTTTGGAGGATTTGCAAGGGCTTGATGTAGGATGCGGGAAGGCCTAAGAGGAGAGAGTTACAGTAGTCGATTTTAGAGAGTATCGTGGCTTGCAAGACTGTATGGAAGTCTTGCAAGCCACTGTTTCAGTTTCTTGAGGAATTGGAGTTTGTAGAATGATTCTTTTATGGTTGCATTTTTTTTTTTATCCTTTATTTATCATTTTCAAAAATACAAACTATTTCTACAATGTTTGCATAGGAAATACATGATCTGAATGCGGTTACAAGAAGGAAATTACATATTTAAATTCAATGGATTCTCACCTCCATTAATAATAAAAAGAAAAACATTTAAACCACAGCCAGTTTCATTAGTATTAAGCATATTTGAGGGGTCATTGCACTATAATGAAACCAATGGGGAGTATTTTACATCAATTTTTAAACAAAAGGGCTCATATAAACCTGCTTACTTATAATTCTTTATTTACTTAACTCAAAATTGGTGATGAGGCTGGAATTTTCCTCTGTTCCAAAAATTCTTTAAGTTGTTCAGGGGAGAAAAAGATAAATAAATCATTCTGTTTTTTCAAGACACATTTACACGGAAATCTTAGAGTAAAGGTATGACCCGTATCAATTACTTCTTGGCGTAGAGCCAAGAAGGCTTTCCTGCGTAATTGTGTTGAAAGAGCTAAATCGGGAAATATCTTAATCTGCTTTCCCATAAAATTGACAGGATATTTTTGAAAATAGTTTTTCATTACTAAATTTATATCTTCAAATAAAGAGAAATTCACCAAAAGAGTTCCCCAATCTATTATTTGGGCACTAGACTCGAGGAAATTTGTCAAATCTCCCTGAAAAGGCTGTTCTAATCTATCATTTGAATTTCTTTTCTTAGGTATGAAATAACAATTAACTACAGTTATTTTATCTCCAGAGACAGAGCCAAGTATATCCGTAAACAAACTTTTAAGAGTAATATAGGGCAACTCCCCTATTACTCTAGGGAAATTCATGATTCTTAAATTATATTTCTTAGCTGTGTTTTCTAGAGATTCTAATCTCCTTGAAATTGCATCTCTGTCTTTTACGACAGCCACATGAAATTCTATATTTTTCTTTTGGGAATTCTCTAATTCTTTTGTCCTGTCCGCTAATTCTTTAATTTGTTTCTGTGTTTGTAATGTGTCCTGTTGAGTTCCTATTATTAAACTATCAACTTTCCTTTCTAACCCTTTAATATTTAAGAGCATTCCTTCCATCATTCCCCAAAGTGAATCAAGAGTAATCACTGCCGGGCGGGTAGGAAGGTCTATACTACTATCTTGGACCTTTTGATCTAAATTCCCTTTCACAGGGGTTTCCAATTTCAAGTCTCCTTCTCCACTCCTTGAAATTGTGTCCAAAATAGCAGATGCCCCCTCAACGATAGTCTCTACGATAGCCCCATCGGGACTTCTCTCCGCCAACCTTTGTGCAGGGGGTATGCCGATATTCAGGCTCAAAGAAGCCTCCTCTGTAGGCCCACTCAGCCCTCCCTGGCTGGGAGGCACATCAGAGTCTTGGGACTTCAATTCAGTCGAAGCAGGAGAGAGGAGAAACCTGCTGATTTCTTGCTGAATTGGAGAAGGCAAGGAAAGTGAGGGAAAAACTCGCACTTTACCTTTTCGTTTAGAAGGCATAATCACGTTACTTAAGAAATCAGCAATTTCTCTCAATTTATGACGCCAATACTTTATGTGCAATAGATGGTTAGCAGAGAGAATAGTCTTTATCAGCTGAAGAATAAACAGTACCTTAATAAAGCCAACTCACTGTTTGCCGACGTCCGGCGATTCCAGACGAAGCCGGGCAAAGCCGTTTCGCCGCGCACCCCTTTAGCTCGCGCGGCTTCAGCGGCGCGCCGCAATTACCTCACTTAAGAGGTGAACTTCCGGGCTCCACCTCTCGGGTCCGCCCCTCCACGTCACGGCATCGGCGATTCAGCTGGAGCTCACAGTCGGGCGGAAAACGCAGTCCTCTGCCCCGTACTCTACAGCTGTTCAGGTAGTTGTTGCAAGTTCTTTCTCTCTGCGCTCTCGAATGGGTTACCCGGTCGCTCCGCTTAAGAGGGGAACTTCCGGGCTCCACCTCTCGGGTCCGCCCCTCCACGTCATGGCGTCGGCGATTCAGCTGGAGCTCACAGTCGGGCGGAAAACACAGTCCTCTGCCCCATACTCTACAGCTGTTCAGGTAGTTGGTGCAAGTTCTTTCTCTCTGCGCCCTCGAATGGGTTACCCGGTCGCTCCGTTTAAGAGGGGAACTTACGGGCTCTGCCTCTCGGGTCCACCCCTCCACGTCACGGCGTCGGCGATTCAGCTGGAGCTCACAGTTGGGCGGAAAACGCAGTCCTCTGCCCCGTACTCTACAGCTGTTCAGGTAGTTGTTGCAAGTTCTTTCTCTCTGCGCCCTCGAATGGGTTACCCGGTCGCTCCGTTTAAGAGGGGAACTTACGGGCTCTGCCTCTCGGGTCCACCCCTCCACGTCACGGCGTCAGCGATTCAGCTGGAGCTCACAGTTGGGCGGAAAACGCAGTCCTCTGCCCCGTACTCTACAGCTGTTCAGGTAGTTGTTGCAAGTTCTTTCTCTCTGCGCCCTCCGCATTGATACATTTTTTATAGTTCAGGTGGCTGTCTATGATGAGTCCTAGGCTACACACGTGTTGCTGATATACGGTGGTGGGAGCAGTGAGGTTATTGGCTAAGCAGAGCCTGGACGAGTTGGGTTGGGTGATTATGATGAGTTCTGTTTTTGCAGTGTTGAGGGCCAGGTGTAGGTTGTTGAGAAGTAGGTTTATGGCATTGAAGCAGTTTTTCCAGATTTGCATGGACTTGGATAGGGATTCCTTGATGGGAATGAGTATTTGGACACGGTCCACGTAAATGAAGTGGAGGATGCCAAGGTCAGTGAGGAGATGGCAAAGGGGAAGGAGGTAAATGTTAAAGAGGGTGGAATAAAGGGAGGAGCCTTGGGGAACGCCTTGGGTAAGATGTGTGGGAGAGGACTCAGAGTTTCCAATTTTGACTATGTATTTTCTGTTTGATAGATAAGAGGTGAACCAGAGGAGGGCTGACCCCTTGATCCCAAGTTCTGTAAGGCGTCTTATGAGGATATCGTGGTTTATAGTATCGAAGGCGGCAGAGATGTCTAATAGTGCCAGAATGTATGCATGGCCCTGATCTAACCCTTTTAGGATGGTATCAGTAATAGTGAGCTGTCTATTCTGCTGTAAGCGTATGGGCAGAAAAAGGAAAACAAAAGTTTGGACTTCCTCCCCGGCAGTTCCACAGGCTAAGGGACCAATGGACTATCATTTAACAAGGTGGGTAAGTCAGACTGCCTGCAATTTGATACCAGATATTTCCTTTTCATCTGGAGCATCGGCTAGTCCCAGCCAGCAGCTTGGACCTAAATCTCTAGTAGAAATGCCTGTCCCTCCACCACCGATTGTACAACAAGTAAATGAGGTTTTAATTAATAACACCGACTCCCACTTGTTGGGTGGAGATGGGAAAGAAGAATTGGGGGCTATAGTGGGTTCCGAACTATAGAAGATAGTATTGGATCCCATTGATCCCCAAAATATTACATTGGTTGATGTATGGAGGGCTATAAATGAAATGTAAAAGGCTATGTTGGGTTTTATGGCTCAGAGTAATAATTCATCTACTGAAATTAAAAATGCATTAGATTTACATGATAATAAGCTGAAACAAATGGAGGAAGTAAAATTGTTAATGTACAGATAAATACCTTACAATTAGCTAATAACACCTTTATTAAAGACAGTATAAGTAGTCATAGGCAGATTGAAAGTCTCGAGAATGAAAATAGAGTGAGGAATATAAGATTTTTTAATTTCCCCATTACGAGACTTTTATCTCCTATTGAATTATTAAAGAAATATTTGGTAGAAATCTTTGCGATATCCTCAATAGATGATAAATCACTCTCAAATATTTATTACATGACAAATACTAGACTTAAAAAACAGGAGGGAGAGGAAGGGATGGACATTGTCCAACTGCAGTCTCCAAATTTAACTGCTTTTTTGGAATCCTCATTGGATGACATTTCTCAAAGATCAACATTGCTAGTCACTTTCTGTAGAGAAAGTGATACAATATTAACTATGCAGAAATATTTTAAAAACAAAGAGTTCTGTTCTGTGGACAAAGAGTCCAACTCTTCTCAGATGTTTCACATACCACACAGATTAGGAGAAAGCAATTTTTGAATTTAAAATCTAGAGTTTTAGCTCTAGGTGCGACATATTTCCTTAAGTTTCCTTGCAAGGGTATTGTAGTGTACCAGAGGAATAAATTTGTTTTCCAAGATCCCCCCATTTAGAAACCTTCCTGTTAGATAAGACGATTTAGCTGCAAGAAATGTTTAATTTCCAGTTATGTAAAATAAAATTACATGTTTCCTTTGTTAATTAAATAAATGTTTCCTCCCTTAATGTGGACTAGAAAATTTTGGTTTGGAATATTTGCTTTAAAGTTATGTATTTTTTCTTTTTTCCTGAAGACTAAATTTTGTTCTTTGATTGTAATAATGTTTAAAAATCTTAATAAACTATCAATTAAAAAAAACAATACATAATAAAATATAGGATGATCAAACTAACATATTCTAATTACTAAACTTAAAATAACATTTATTTATTTATTTATTTATTTTTATTTTATTTATAGTTTTTTATATACTACGGCAAGTAATGCACATCACCTTGGTTTACAGCAAACAGTAATTCAGCCATAGGCTTTACAATAAACATAAGTGGAAAAAACCAAACACTTGTTTAACAGTTAACTAGGAATATAAATATCATATACATATGTGTAACAATGATAACTGAAATAATTAACTTAAAGTCTCTCCTTTAGGGAAATTTTTTTCGGGAATAATACGGGTAGGGAAGGGGGGAATCATGGGGGGGGGGGAGAAGGGAGTCAGGGGGGGGGGGAGAAGGGAGTCAGGGGGGGGGAAGTGAAAGGCAAGGTAGGGGGGAGGAATCAGGAGGAGGTTGAGCAGCGATGTATGTAATTTGCATGAGTCCCATCCTTCAAGGGTAGGCTTTTCTAAACAGCCATGTTTTTAGGTTATGTTTAAATTTTCGGTGGCAAGGTTCCTGGCGCAGCTCCGAGGGCATATTGTTCCACATTATGGTTCCTGCTATGATGAGCGAGCGTTCTTTTGTAGATGCATGTTTAGTTAGTTTAGGAGAAGGGATCGGCAGTCTGGCCTGATGTTGGGATCTGATTGGACGGTTTGTTTTTTTGAAAATTTTTCTGCCTTTGATTTTGGACAGTTTATTTTTCTAATTTATTTGCTCTTGTCTCTCTTCTCTGCTTTTTCCTGACCTTCACAGGGTTGCCTTTCCATTTTCCGTTTCTTCTATTTCCTATGTTTGTTACGTCTTCCCTACATTTGTTTCTGCCATTGATCTTTCCCTTTTATATAATTTTTCTCCATTTTCCTTTTTCCTTCCTATCTGTCTACTTATGCATAGATTTTACTCCTTCTTCTCCCCTCTCCCCTTCAGTTCTTCCTGTCTCAACATTTCACCTCTCCAGCTCTCCCCTCCAATATCCTTATCAGCCCTGCATCTCCTCCCCTTCACAGGCATGTGCCTCTCATCAGCTATCCTACCCATTTAATTCTGCTTTTCCTCCCCTTAACAGCCATTTCTTTTCTGGATATCATCACCCCTCTTTTCATCACACTGACTCTCTCTCCAGCTATCACCTTTCCCAAACATTCCATTTCATTCTCATCCCCCTTCCATGCTCTTACATCTCCTTCAGTCACCCTCTCTCATATTCCACCTTCCCTATTTGCTCCTCTTCTCACTATTTTATCTTCTTACACATTTCCAATTCCACCTCTATATATCTTACATTATTGTCCATTCCAGTCCTCAGTCTTCCTTGTTCCACTGCCTACTTCCATCTCCGACCTTATCTCTTTCTAAACCCATCTTCTACCTCCTTTATTTTTCCAGAGTGGAGGAATAACCTAGTGGATAGTGCACTGGACTACAAACTAGAGAAACCAGGGTTTAAGTCCCATTGCCACTTCTTGTGCCTTTGGGTGAGACACTTTACCCTCTACTGCCTCAGGCACAAACTTATAGGGTCATTCTTTATTCTGCGATGGGCCGTTATCACATGTGATGGGGCTTTATCACGTGAGATAAGGCCCTAACACACGTGATAATGGCCTCATCAGGGTGATACCATGGGAAGGGGAGGAGTGTGGGCAGGATTCGGGTGGGGTTATGGCAATAACATTTTCCACATTATCGCCGGCATCACCGTGGGAAAAAACACTACCTATTCCCGTGACTCTATGGGGGCAATAGTGTGCGGTGCTGCCATATCACTGTGGGCGAAACTGCACTACCTCGATGCGACCGGCTGCCCACTATCGCCCCACACCTTTTTGTCGTGACTCATCATTCTGCTATAAATAAATAGCAGAATGATGAATCTAGGTGTTAGATTGTGAGCCTTCTGGGGATAGGGAAATATCTACAGCACCTGAATGTAATCCACATTAAAGCAACTGAAAAGTTTAGTCTAAAACAAATAAATAATATCAAATAACTTCTTCCCTTGTCTATTTTCCTATCTGTCTTTCACCCATTCTCTACTCCCCAACTTTTACCCTCTGTATTGCTCTTCCCCAACCCTCATCTATTTATCCCCTCTCTTTCCCTGTCAACCTCTCTCCTGATTCAATTCCCATTTTTTGTCTCATACTTCCTACCAATTCTCCCATTCTACCTCTCTTTTACTCCGGTCCTTACCAGCCCATAGTTTCCACTTAATTTCCTTCGTTTCCACTGACTCTCATCTTCTGCCCAGCCCTCCAGGTCCTTCTCACCTCCACTCTTTAGACCATTCATATGACATCTGTATTCCTCTCTCATAAACCCTACTGAAACAAACTCAGTCCATCTGGAACACACTTACTTATATCCCCTAGCTCAATAATCACATCCTATTCCCATGCCACCAGCTGCCATTCCTGCACATTCCTGCTCATATCACCTAGCTCCCAGTCTCACACCCACCAGACTCGCCCCTCCCCGACCTCCTTTCTCATCCTCCCACCTCCAAAACCCCTAGTCACTGTATTACACCCACCTGTTCATTTTCACTATCAATATACCTGCATGCACATCTGGCAGTTACGGTGCCATGGGGACAGGAATAAAGAACACACTCACTATCTCTGTGTGTGCTTGCTGCCTCAACCCTACAGTGCTTCCTTTCTAAGCAACCTACATACTAAAGGTATTTCCCATTGGGTGTCTACGGAAAAAATGCTTAGTAAATAGGGCTCTAAGCCAGAAGGGTACCATGGAAAAGGCTAGGCAAGCATGCATGGAGACAGTGAGGGCATATGCATTCTCGACTCCTGTCCCCATGATGCTTTGGTTGCTCTTCAGCGAATGGTGACCAATGGGGCCGCAGGCTATTTATGAGGTGTCAATTCAAGAGGTGGAGCAAAGAAGCTTGGAATCTCCTGAAAAGTTAAATATATTTGGGCTGCCCCTTCTTTAACTCAAGGTCCCCCCCATCAGCCCATCCAATCTCTTCCTTTTTAACTTACTTCTTTAAATCTTTGACTCCCATCCCAACTGTTCCCCCTGCCAAAATCCCTGATTCTCACCTCACATCTCTTCCTCCCCAGTTTCCCCTTCACCTCATATGCTCTCTCCAGTTCTCCCTCACCTCCTGTCATCTTGAAATTCCTCATCAAATCTTCCATCCCCTATGCCAAAGTGATACTTTAACTTGGCCCCCTCCTTTCCAGCTATTTGACCTGTGGTGTGTGGTGCTTCATTGAAAATCTATGGAGCATCACAAAGTTCAAATTGCTATATAGGGAAGTATAGGGATGAAAAATTCATTTTCGTGTTTTGGTTCATTTTCGGGAGGTTTTTTCCCACAAATTTCGATTCATGGAATACTTGATTCATTTCATTTGTGAGAAAAATATGAATCAAGCAATAAAACCCCCCCCCACAAATGGCTAAAAACCAAAAACAAGCTCTTCCCCCACATTCCTGGATAAATGGCAGGGCCAGGATTCCCCCAGTTCCCACTTACCAGGTCCAGTGGGGATCCACTGGCTTGGACTAAGCTGAAGCTTCAGACTTCCATAGGCCAAGGCCACAGCAGAATGCTGTGGACTCAGTATACTCAAGGCTGAGGCCTTGGTCAAGTCCAAGGCCCAATGTCTGGGTCTTGCCAGAGCATGCCACAACCCAATCCTGATGCTGGGACCTCGTCCCGGGCCCATATCTAACACTGTAACCCTTTCTGGAGACTGGGTCCTGACTTTGGGCCTTGGCCCAGAACCAGAACCTAAACTGTGACAAGACCTGGAGGCCAAGTCCCGATGCTGGGCCATGGCCCAGACCCAGGCCCAATGCCACAATCCTACCCAGAGGTTGAGTCTCGACACCAGGGCTAAGGGCCAGACCCAGACCCGATGCCTTGGCCAGGAAGCTGGATCCTGATGCCTGGGCCTTAGCCCAGGGTCAAACCCAGCCCTCGGAACCCAGGCCTGAAAGCTCCCCGTCACTCATCCTCTTCTTTCTTCTTCTGAAGCACAATGATGGCATCTGTTGGAGTCACACTGGAGTTAATTAACTCCATGTATTTGCCCCAGCAGACAGCACCATTTTGATGTCTGGCACTTGTACAATAATTATACGTAATTGCCTTACATCAAAATGGCACCGTCTGCTGGGGCGAATGTACCAGAGTAAATTATCTCTGGTGTGATCCTACCGAATGCCATCATTGTGTTTCGGGAAGAAGAAATAAGAGGACACGTGAAGAGGAGCTTCCAGGCCTGTGTGCCGAGGCCTGGGCCTGACTCAGAGCCGAGGTCCAGGCATCGGAACCCGGCCTCCTGGCTGAGGTCCCAGCTTGTCCTGGGTGCAGGCCTCGGCCCTGGTGTCGGGACCCAGGTCTGGTCATGGCATCGAGCCTGAGCCCCAGCTGAAGCCCTGGCATCAGGTCTCAGCCTCTGGATCTGTTTGCAGTATCAGGTCTGGGTCTGAGCTGAGGCCCCAGCATCAGGATCCAGCCTCAGGGTCGGGTCACAGCATCGGGCCTGGACCTGGATCCCAGCCTAGGCTGAGGCCCCAGTGTCAGGACTTGGCCTCAATGTTGGGTCATTACATTGAGCCTGGGTCCAATCAGAGGTCCCAGCCTCCAGGTCAGGTCACAGTGTTGGGTCTGGGCCCCAGCTTAAGTTGAGGCCCCAGCATCGGGACTTGGCCTTCATCGGATACCTGACAGATCAGGTAAGGTTTAGTTTTTGTTTTGTTTTTTTAATTTTCAGGGGGTCTTGGCTGAGGCACAGATTTTGGGCCTTGGCCAAGACCTCGGCATCACACTTGGGCCTAGTCCATAGTCTTTGTTTTAGGCCTCAGCAATGCCTAAGCATGACACCGATGCTTCGCCTAGGCTTGAAGCTGGGGCCTTGCCAAGAGCATATGCAGTAGCCAATGGTTTGGGCCTTGGCCTATGCTGTAGGCAAGGTTCCAGTTTCAGGACTAGACCTAGGCCCAATGCATTTGTTTAAAACAAAATGAATGAATACGTTTTGTTTCATTCAGGGGGCCTCTGATTTGCTTCGGGGGGGCCCCCAAATAAAATGATTTAGCTTTATTCTTCACATTTTGCACTTTAAAAACAAATACACATCCCGTTTGCTGCATCTATGCAGGAAAGGATATGCTAAATGGAAAAGAAGCTTAGAAAAGCAAAGGTGCCACTATTCTACTCTCTTTTTGGTAAGAGTGGGTTCATGAGTGATGGGAAGGAAACTATGAGATGAGACAGAGATGCCAGTATTGGAGGTCAAGAAAGTTTTTAAAGTGACAACTATGGAATGAGTGTGCATTTCTTTTGCACTGCTGTCCCCCACCACAGTGAATAATAATTGCATGGAGAGGATTGGCACCATGGCACCCTTCAGGCAGAGCTTCCTTTGTCCAGTACTATATAGAGTATCTATATGACTGATGCAGCTCTGGAAAGAGACAGTGAGGGGATTATTCTTTCCTTTTTCCTCCATGAGAAAAGATTACACCAGATTGGTATAATATGGCATTATCTTCTTTTCTGAACTATGTGCATGTATTTTTGGGGAGGTCAGGTGGGGGGAAGATGTATTAGTGAATGAGGGTTCAGTCATCCTAGTTTATACTGTTTTCATTATTTTAATGAAATACTGAATATGTGATTTCATTGTCTAAAAAAATTATGTTATTTAGTTAATTTATTTTCCACCTGCCCATGTAGTCTCTCAAGTCATTTTCAACTGTGAAATTAAGGTAATGAGTGTTATTTTTAGTAAATAATTTTCAAGAGTAAAAACGTAATTTTCACATTTGGTTCACAATATTAACTATTTTTTTTTATTTTTTTTTAGTAATAAATAGCTGTTGATCTCAAATGAAGAATAAAGGTACTTGAAATTCTCATTAGAGTCTGAGAGGAGATGAACTATAAATTTTACATTAGAAGAATACCTGAACGAGAAGAGAGGTCTAATTCCCTTAAATTTAGAAGTTAAGCAACCAAATATAACACTTTTAAAAAGTCCTGGTCAATTCTGACCTTTCCATCAACTCCAGTGTGGAAGGAGTTCAAATTTAACCTGAAATGGACAACCCATTCCCAATTTCGGACTTTCTGGTTTGGCATGAAGTGTGTGGCCTGGAAGAGAAATCAATAGGAAAAGACAAAATAAGGCTAAAACAGTGAAGAAAGCAAAAGTAGCAATTATACAGCAAAAGAAAATGAAAATGAATGAAAGAAGCAAGAAGGTAAAAAAGCCTGGGGGCGGCGGGGGCCTGTTAGTGAAAGAACAGGACAATGAAAGCCAACCTGCTGCCTTTGACAGGCACAGAGTGTGCCTGCAGGGAAAGTGACCCTGATTAATTCCAACCCTTAGGTATCAGCAGTGACAGATACAATACACATTTCTAATCGACCCCCTTCTCTCTGAACAATGCTTGTTGATAATGCTGATGCTGACTGACACCTTCTTAGCTTTAACCTTCTGTAACCTCTGTGATTCTTTAATGGTCATAAGTTATCAAAGCTCTTCCTATAAACAAAGAATGGAAACAAACTTTTGACAACTGGTAGGTAGTAGTTATGTGCAAGCACTAAATTGTTAGTAACTCCCTAGTGTGAAGGTCTCACTGGTGTCGGCTTTATCTGCCTTCAAACAACATATTATTTGCCTGAATCTGTCAAAGTTTGCTTCTTTAAAAAGGTGGGTAAAGGAAACATTTTAATCTATATATGCATTTTTATTATGTTCAAAAGGCTTGATTTATTTATCTTTGCTAGCAGGGGTTATATTCTTTAAACCTGGCAATAAAATGACTCTTAAACATGCCCCTTAATAATTTGCAAATCATAATGCTAATTGTAGTGCTTTGTACTTGTCCACATTAGATTAGGATATTCGCTAATGATATACAGCTTTATTTCTCTATTTCTCAGACATAAGAGCATAAGAATTGCATTACTGGGTCATTACTAGGTCAGACCGCTAGTCCATCAGGCCTAGCATCCTGTTTCCAACAGTGCCCCATCCAGGCCACAAGTACCTGGTAAGATCCAAAACAGTAAATAGATCACATGCTGCTATTACACAGTGATAAGTAATTGCTATTTCCTAAGTCTACTTGGTTAATAGCATTTTATGGACTTCTCCTCCAGGAACTTGTTCAAATATTTTTTAAACCCAGCTATGCTTACCTCCTTAACCACATCTTTCAGCAATGACTTCCAGAGCTTAAGTGTGCATTGAGTGAAAGAAAATGTTGTCCAATTTGTTTTGCATATCCTACATACTAATTTCATGGAATCTCCCCTAGTCTTTGCATTTTTTAAAAGAGTAAATAACTGAAATACATGTACCCATTCTATTCCACCTTTTGATGCTGCATTGAACATTTCTTTGAATCAGAGTTTTCTTTCCTCTACTGGTGAGTCTGGCGATGTATCTCTTGCAATTTCTCTGTACTCTATTGTCCTCCTCCTCCTCAAGTTGATTAGTTAATCCCTCTGAAGGAAGCAGGTGTCTGGTTTTGGCTAGGTTATGAAGCATGCGGCGGTCTAGAAAGATCTCACAGACCTTGGTGTGGTTATAGAGAAGATAACCCCCTAATCTTTCCAGGCAGTAGAAATGTGTTTTGAATAGGCCAAAAGTTCTATTGAGGATTGACTTGGTCTATCAGTGGGCCCTATTGTAGTGCACATCTGCTGTAGTATGAGGGTATGCCAGCAGGATCATGATCCAGGTTTTGAGTGGATATCCTCTATCACTTGTAAAGGAGTGAGATATCCTATGGTGGGAGGCAGCAGGGCTGTTCCCACATAGTGGCTGGAGCATAAGAACATAAGAACATAAGAAATTGCCATGCTGGGACAGACCAAGGGTCCATCATGCCCAGCATCCTGTTTCCAACAGAGGCCAAAAACCAGGCCACAAGAACCTGGCAATTACCCAAACACTAAGAAGAATCCATGCTACTGATGCAATTAATAGCAGTGGCTAATCCCTAAGTATAATTGATTAATAGCCATTAATGGACTTCTCCTCCAAGAACTTATCCAAACATTTTTTAAACCCAGCTACACTAACTGCACTAACTACCTTCTCTGGCAACAAATTCCAGAGCTTTATTGTGCGTTGAGTGAAAAAGAATTTTCTCCGATTAGTCTTAAATGTGTTACTTGCTAACTTCATGGAATGCCCCCTAGTCCTTCTATTATTCGAAAGTGTAAATAACCGAGTCACATCTACTCGTTCAAGACCTCTCATGATCTTAAAGACCTCTATCATATCCCCCCTTAGCCGTTTCTTCTCCAAGCTGAACAGCCCTAACCTCTTTAGCCTTTCCTCATAGGGGAGCTGTTCCATCCCCTTTATCATTTTGGTTGCCCTTCTCTGTACCTTCTCCAACGCAACTACCGTATTTTTCGCTCCATAAGACGCACTTTTTTTCCCCCAAAAGTGGGGGGAAAATGTATGTGCGTCTTATGGAGCGAATATAAAAAAAAACAAACAAAAATCTAACAACCCCCCCCCCTGACTCCCCAAGACCTGCCGACTTAGTTTACCGCAACCCCCCACCCTCCTGACCCCCCCAAGAACTGCCGACTTAGTTTACTGCAACCCCACACCCTCCTGACCCCCCCAAGACCTGCCGACTTAATTTACCGCAACCCCCCACCCTCCTGACCCCCCAAGACCTGCCGACTTAGTTTACCGCAACCCCCCACCCTCCTGACCCCCCCCCCAAGACCTGCCGACTTAATTTACCGCAACCCCCCACCCTCCTGACCCCCCCAAGACCTTCCAAACGTCCCTGGTGGTCCAGCGGGGGTCCAGGAGCGGTCCGGAACGATCTCCAGGGAGTGGGCCGTCGGCTGCCAGTAATCAAAATGGTGCCGACGGCCCTTTGCCCTCCCTATGTCACTGGGACCGACCACTGCTATTGGTCGGTCTCAGTGACATAGTGAGGGCAAAGGGCCGTCGGCGCCATTTTGATTACTGGCAGCCGACGGCCCCCTCCCTGGAGATCGTTCCCGGACCGCTCCTGGACCCCCGCTGGACCACCAGGGACGTTTGGCAGGTCTTGGGGGGGTCAGGAGGGTGGGAGGTTGCGGTAAATTAAGTCGGCAGGTCTTGGGGGGGGTCAGGAGGGTGGGGGGTTGCGGTAAACTAAGTCGGCAGGTCTTGGGGGGGTCAGGAGGGTGGGAGGTTGCGGTAAATTAAGTCGGCAGGTCTTGGGGGGGTCAGGAGGGTGGGGGGTTGCGGTAAACTAAGTCGGCAGGTCTTGGGGGGGTCAGGAGGGTGGGGGGGTTGCGGTAAATTAAGTCGGCAGGTCTTGGGGGAGTCAGGAGGGTGGGGGTTGTTAATTTAAAGGGTTGGGATGGGGTTTTTTTTTGGGGGGGAGGGGTTCCCAGAGAAAAAAGTTTTCTGATCTGGGGAGTGGACCGAAATGGCCCTCCCCAGACCCGAAAACAAAATGGGGAGGAAAAAAAAAGCTATGCACTCCCCTAATTTGCTCCATAAGACGCCCAGACGCAGAGCCGGTTTAGCACAATTTTTTTTTTTTTTTAATTTTCCCCCTCTGAATCCTAGGTGCGTCTTATGGAGCGAAAAATACGGTATATCTTTTTTAAGATGCGGTGACCAGAATTGTACACAGTATTCAAGGTGCGGTCTCACCATGGAGCGATACAGAGGCATTATGACATTTTCCGTTCTATTAACCATTCCCTTCCTAATAATTCCTAACATTCTATTTGCTTTTTTGACTGCTGCAGCACACTGAGCCGACAATTTTAAAGTATTATCCACTATGATGCCTAGATCTTTTTCCTGGGTGGTAGCTCCTAATATGGAACCTAACATCGTGTAACTACAGCAAGGGTTATTTTTCCCTATGTGCAACACCTTGCACTTGTCCACATTAAATTTCATCTGCCATTTGGATGCCCAATCTTCCAGTCTTGCAAGGTCCTCCTGTAATGTATCACAGTCTGCCTGTGATTTAACTACTCTGAATAATTTTGTATCATCCGCAAATTTGATAACCTCACTAGTTGTATTCCTTTCCAGATCATTTATATATATATTGAAAAGCACTGGTCCCAATACAGATCCCTGAGGTACTCCACTATTTACCCTTTTCCACTGCTGGAACCTAGTCCTAAGCAATAAGTCCTATTAGATATATCAGGGAGAGAAAAGGGACTGAGGTTAATAGCTGTATCACTGTAGTGAGAAAAGTATTCATACCTAGAAGCCACCCCTGAAAACTGGGGCATTACATCAATGATGATACCCTTGGTATCACAGACCACTTGCAAATTGAGGGAGTGGAAGTCCTTGCTGTTGTGATAGGTGGCCTCATCGCTTGTTTGTACTCTTATAAGGATGTCGGTGCAAATGATAGCCCCCAAAACTAAGGGGAAGTATGAAATTTGTTAGACCTCAGTCATAATTTTTTTGTTGTTATCTTCTCCAAGGAAGAGATATATAGTAATGAATTCTCTTGAGAAAAGCAGCCAGAATCTGATCAATACATATGGAGATAGATGACAGGGTTCACAGTGGGAATAAACCAAATGATGTCTGGGAGGCCAGTGCCATTGTGACACTGAAGTATATTAGCAAGATCTAGCCTCTTCAGGTAGAAGGTTGCAGATCCTGTTCTAAGTAAGTTACTTAAATGACCAGCTTTGAATATTGACCCCACAGTGTATAATGTAAGCACTGACACTAAAAGGATAGCTTGATTAGAAATTAGTTGAGTTGCAAACGGCTGTAGACTGGCATAGATATAATATGATTTCCATGTTGAACTTTGACCAAATAGATTACAAAGTACTAACAATCCTGCATAAAATAATCATAGGTCATCAAAACAACTGGCTAAACAAATCCATCGAAATCCACGCTCCAAAACGGAACCTAAAGGCCTTCTCAAAACCCCTCACGCCAAAACCACAAAACTGAACACAACCCATGAGAGAGCCATATCAATCGCCAGCCCCACATTATGGAACTCAATACCTATCGAAATAAGAACTCAACCAAACACGAAAACATTCAAAAAAGAGCTGAAAACTTGGATTTTCACCAGAGCCTACTCTAACTCACTAAATCAACCGCACTACCAGACACCCACACATCCCAATACCAAGAAGAAATCTTCATCCCTCGATCAACAAAATAACATCCAACTATCAAATACCTAAGACTCTGTGCAAATGACCTCACGTCATATATCCAACAACCTCTTAATTATACCTTGAACCTTAAAACCCCTGCTGTTACCGACCTAAATGTATAACTCACCCTAACCATACACCGTTCCTTTCTGCCTTACTCACTAACCCTTTTCTACGCCTTAATAGAACATGTTGTATGTAATAACTAACACTCAAACCCTGAAATTGTAATCCGATGCAAGACAATCTGTTGTGATGATGTTCATCTAACCTTTTTTTTTTTAAGATTACTGTAAACCGTTCTGATCGCAAAACCGAATGACGGTATACAAAACACATTAAATAAAAAAAATAAAAAATGACTTTCTTCTCAGACAGATCAAAAAATTGTGCTGTGGACCTATATACTCACTGTAAGAGGTACCATCTCCTCCTCCTGCTGCTCCTCTTCTATTCTCTCTCCCTCCTCAACCATTGAGTCATTGAATCCTGAGTATCATAAGTTTATTATTATCATTTTGGAATGTATTTCTACTAGAGATGTGAATCGTGTCCTTGATCGTCTTAACGATCGATTTCGGCTGGGAGGGGGAGGGAATCGTATTGTTGCCGTTTGGGTGTGTAAACTATCGTGAAAAATCGTTAAAATCGTGAGCCGGCACACTAAACCCCCCTAAAACCCACCTCGACCCTTTAAATTAAATCCCCCACCCTCCCGAACCCCCCCCCAAAGGCTTTAAATTACCTGGGGATCCGGCGGTGGTCCAGAACAGCGGAGGTCCGGAACGGCCCCCTCAATAGAATCGTGTTGTCTTCAGCCGGCGCCATTTTTCAAAATGGCCGCCGCAAAATGGCGGCGGCCATAGACAAAAACGATTCGACGAAGGAGGTCGTTCCGGACCCCCGCTGGACTTTTGGCAAGTCTTGTGGGGGTCAGGAGGCCCCCCCAAGCTGGCCAAAAGTTTCCTGGGAGTCCAGCGGGGTTCCGGGAGCGATTGGCCGGCACCATTTTCCATACGAAAACGATTCGCGGCAAGAAATCGCTCCCGGAACCCCGCTGGACTCCCAGGAAACTTTTGGCCAGCTTGGGGGGGCCTCCTGACCCCCACAAGACTTGCCAAAAGTCCAGCGGGGGTCCGGAACGACCTCCTCCGTCGAATCGTTTTTGTCTATGGCCGCCGCCATTTTGCGGTGGCCATTTTGAAAAATGGCGCCGGCTGAAGACAACACGATTCTATTGAGGGGGCCGTTCCGGACCGCCGCCGTTCTGGACCACCGCCGGATCCCCAGGTAATTTAAAGCATTGGGGGGGGGTTCGGGAGGGTGGGGAATTTAATTTAAAGGGTCGGGGGTGGGTTTTAGGGGGTTTTAGTGTGCCGGTTTTCCTGCCCTCCCCCTTCCCCCGATTTACGATTTTTTAACGATAAATCGGGGGAATTGGTATTGTATCGTGGCCCTAATGATTTTTTGACGATTTAAAATATATCGGACGATATTTTAAATCGTCAAAAAACAATTCACATCCCTAATTTCTACTGCCTCTCAGCCTCCCCAGTCTGCCCAGTCTACCCCAGTATGCTCCAAATGCTCCAATCACAATACACACACACACACACACACACACACAACAGATACACTGACAAACACTAATGTTCTCTGGAATGCAGTGTTATGGCTGGACTCCCGATGGAGGGAGGTGTTAGCAATCTGTTAGGCTGAACTCCTCAAGAGGGGAGGAGCCAGCACTCTGTTATGGACTGGACTGCAGAGTTAGCAATCTGTTGTAGATCTGCTCCTCCAGAAGGGAGGAGTTAGCACTCTATTATATTTCTGCTGCTCAGAGTTAGCTATCTGTTATCAAGCTTCTCCTGTAGAAGGAAAAGTTAGCAGTCTGATATGGATCTCCTACTGGAGAGAGAGGAGTTGACAATCTGTTATTAATCCCTGCTTTATGGATAGCAATCTGTTATAAGTCCGCCAGGGAGCTAGCAATCGGTAATGGAACACCCCATCAAGGGAAGAGTTAACAATTGTAATACTCCGTAGGCAGAGTTAGTGATCTGTAGTGGGTTGGCTTCCCACAGAGTGGCAGTCATATAATACCTCTCTAGTAGTGTACTGAATGGACACTTGAGGACATTGGTGAATCCCTGGGCCGATGGCAGATGACAGCGCCCCCAAGAGGATATCCTGAGAGGGACCACCGGCTAGGCTGGAGTATGGAGACAAACACAGATAGTTCTTTATTTAAACAGGAAGTAGAACTACCAGAGGTGGCAGTAATGAGCTGTTGTGCCTGGCAGGGCTGAAGTCCTTCAGATACTGGAATAGTGGTCTCTGGGTTGCTGAGCTGTAGAGAGAGACTATAAGTAGTGAGTAGACAGGGTACGCAGGATACATAACCAGTAGTAGATGACACACTCACAATAGTAGAGATCTGCAATGACTTCTCTGCAACAGAGTCTTCAGTATATTCAGGCACAGGAGCCGTAAGCGTGTGCTGGTTCTTATAAGCAGTCTGAAATGAGAACTCACAATATCTGTGTAAGAGATGGCTTATGGAATAGAAGAAAGTCTTTGGAGGGTTTGAGGAACATAGGCCCTCATGGAGCAAGTGCCGGTTCCTATCTGCAATCTATAATAGTAATGCACAAGATATAGATATATACAATGAAATAGAAGAGAGTTGAGAAAGGATTTAGGAACATGGGTCCTCATGGAGCGAGTACCGGTTCCTGTCTGTAATCCACAATAATGACTCACGATATCTGTACCTGCGATAACGTCTTAGACTGAAGTGAGTCTTGGAGATTAGGAACATAGGCCCTTGTGGAGCGAGTACCGATTCCTATCTGTAATAGAACTCACTGTATTCATGTCTGCGATCGCATCCAGGTAGTCAGGAGTCTTATAGAAACATAGAAACATAGAAACATAGAAATGACGGCAGAAGAAGACCAAACGGCCCATCCAGTCTGCCCAGCAAGCTTCACACATTTTTTCTCTCATACTTATCTGTTTCTTTTAGCTCTTGGTTCTATTTCCCTTCCTCCCCCACCATTAATGTAGAGAGCAGTGATGGAGCTGCATCCAAGTGAAATATCTAGCTTGATTAGTTAGGGGGTAGTAGGGGTAGTAACCGCCGCAATAAGCAAGCTACACCCATGCTTATTTGTTTTAACCCAGACTATGTTATACAGCCCTTATTGGTTGTTTTTCTTATCCCCTGCCATTGAAGCAGAGAGCTATGCTGGATATGCATCTAAAGTGAAGTATCAGGCACATTTGGTTTGGGGTAGTAACCGCCGTAACAAGCCAGCTACTCCCCGCTTTGTGAGTGTGAATCCTTTTTTCTTCTCCCCTGCCGTTGAAGCTATGCTGGGTATGCGTGAAGTATCAGTTTTTCTTCTCCCCTGCCGTTGGAGCAGAGAGCTATGCTGGATGTGCATCGAAAGTGAAGTATCAGGCACATTTGGTTTGGGGTAGTAACCGCCGTAACAAGCCAGCTACTCCCGGCTTTGTGAGTGCAAATCCTTTTTTCCACATTTCCTCTTGCTGTTGAAGCTTAGAGTGATGTTGGAGTCACAGTAACCATGTGTATGTTTATTGAATAAGGGTATTGTGTCCAGGCAGTAGCCATCATTCTGGCGAGTCACCCACTCTTCATTGGCGGCCTCTTGACTTTATGGATCCACAGTGTTTATCCCACGCCCCTTTGAAGTCCTTCACAGTTCTGGTCTTCACCACTTCCTCCGGAAGGGCATTCCAGGCATCCACCACCCTCTCCGTGAAGAAATACTTCCTGACATTGGTTCTGAATCTTCCTCCCTGGAGCTTCAAATCGTGACCCCTGGTTCTGCTGATTTTTTTCTTATGGTAAAGGTTTGTCGTTGCCTTTGGATCATTAAAACCTTTCAAGTATCTGAAAGTCTGTATCATATCTCCTCTGCTCCTCCTTTCCTCCAGGGTGTACATATTTAGATTCTTCAATCTCTCCTCGTACGTCATCCGATGAAGATCCTCCACCTTCCTGGTCGCCCTTCTCTGTACCTTCTTCTGAGTATTCGTGAATGTAGGCCCTCGAGGAGCGAGTACCAGATCCCGTCTTGGTAATCTGAAATCAAGAAGAGAGAGAGCGGGGCCCCCGAGGAGCGGGTACCCCTGGTAAGGTGGTGGAGGCAGAGCAGCGGAGAAAGAATTCCACTTGCTAACTTGATACGTAGTTGCAAGCAAAGACCCTTTAAATTGGAAGCGGATGACGTCACTACGGGGGGACGCCCCCGAGGTTCGCGCCTTTGCCGGTTCAAACTCTGGAGCGTGCGCGCGCGCCTTTACGTCATCAGGAACATGGCGGATCCGCAACGTCAGGCCAGCCCAGGAATACCAGGAAGTACGGCAAGGAGAAGCCGCCGCAGCATCTGTCAGTCAGACCCGAAGGGAGTCGCCTCTAAGGTAGAGAGGGTGGAGCCAGGGCAAGAACAGGCATGAACACAATATGCAGTTCCATTCACTGACAAGTTTCCCTGAAGAAAATCAGTAAACCTTGTATCTGGCTGTGAGCAAACCAGACATAATTAAAGGTTACACTTCTGTGCAATGACCATGATTGCCCTGATTGTCGTCCCCCAACTGCCTCCTATGCCTCTCCTTTTAGTCTGCTGCAGTATCCACTAACCAGGAGAAGCCAGCCATCAAACTCCAAGTCAAAAAAGAGAATACAAGCTGCAATCTGATGCATAAAATAGCTAGAGTAAAAGTGTTTGCATAGTCTTAATGATGTTCTCACATATGTTCTTTATAAAATAGCAAAGCATGTACAAAATTTCAAACTATGCCCCATCATGCCCCAAACAAGCCCAGTTTGTCTGAGTGTACTTTTGCTCATGAATGTGAGAATACATGCATATGTCACGCTCTTGTAAAATTGGATATGCACTTGTTTGTGCACATACGTACATATGTTTTTTATGCATGTTAACACCTTTGAAAATTTACTCAGTATGTTTCAGTATGTGCTAATATTTCCAATCACTAAAATACAAACTTTTTCAGTTTATTTTATAAACATGTGAATGTATATCTTAGGTACATAAAAAATTATAACATGTGCGGAATAACCATGATTTATACATGGAGGCAGGTATTTTATAAAGTATGGGTCTGATTTTCAAAAGCATTTACCTAATTAAAACTGACTGCTATATGTGTGAAAATTGCTATAATATACCATTGAATTGTCAATAGGATTTACCCATGTTAAAAGGTGAATTTTGAGAGGTGCCCTGCAAAAATAAGTATATGAGCACAAAGACGGTAACTTTTAAATAGCCGCATAGGTGCATCTGTACGCATGTATGCTGGCTCGCACCAAAAGACATGGCCATTTTATAACATTTACACATATATGCATGCATGGTATAAAATAGACTGAATGTGCATACAATTTTATATGGATGAACGCATGTGCGCACAAATGCCGCCTCTACCATGTAAGTGGGGGAAATTTATAAGGAACGCATGCTGACACCATTACTAGTTTTCCCAGTACATTCCCACTTCACCCAGTTAAGGGATAGGGACTTTCAAATCCTCCTTGGTTATTAGTCTCCCTTTCCCCCTGTTGGACCTAACC
This sequence comes from Rhinatrema bivittatum, assembly GCF_901001135.1. Lineage (NCBI taxonomy): Eukaryota > Metazoa > Chordata > Amphibia > Gymnophiona > Rhinatrematidae > Rhinatrema > Rhinatrema bivittatum. The sequence continues at coordinate 36,219 of NW_021820979.1, forward strand.
CTTAAAACCCCATTGACTAGCCTAGGTTTTTTTCATTTTATTACTTAAACGCCATCCATAGCAGTAGTAAAGTTACACGGCAGGGACCCTGGTACGTGCCTGTGCACATAAATACTTATGAGCACATTTCATATTAAAGTCCCAGAATACCCACGTTCTGCCCTTTCCCCGCCCAGACCATGCCCATGCCTTGCCCCTTTTTGGGCTTTCTCACTTGTGCGCATACCAGGAGAATAGAACAGAGCATACAGGGGCACTTCTTAAAAATCTGCACGGCCCATGCCAGCTGGGCATACTCACAGATCTCCTGGCTCTGGTGTGCACCAGGCTTTCCAAAAATAATGCATATTCAAGTAAATCCTATTGTATAATCCTCAAACATATATGCACAAGTAATGGTGAGCAAATCAATTGGCTTGTATGAAAAAGGAGTGGGCCAGGAGCAGGCCAAGGGCATTCCAAGGCAAGGCCAACATTTACACATATAAGTTGCTATTTTATAACCTGTGAATGTGATGCACATTCAGTTTTATCTTTGCATATTTACACCTGCTAATTTGGTGCAAGTCAGAATAAAATTCTTTATAGCCAGATACTGATGGGATGAGGGGGTCTGGGTAAACTGGGGGGAATTCAAGCATAAGAACCAAGGGGTGTCTTGATAACCTAGAGAAAGATTGGGCAAACTGGTAGACTAATTAATAAAACTGGTAATTTCCTTCATGCGTGCATGTTATAAAATATGATGATTTACAAGTGCTAAGGAAAATATGTGAGTTAAATATCCTGTGAAAATGATTAAAATTAGGAGCACCAATATGTTTTGCCTCCAGTTTGCCTCCAGTTATGTCTCAAAAAGTGCTACATAGATAAGACTTCAAACACAGGTTATCTTACAAAGAGTAGTGTTTTTCTTAGCTGGCTATCTTGAGAGAGAGAGAGAGAGAGAGAGAGAGAGAGAGAGAGAGAGAGAGAGAGAGAGAGAGAGAGAGAGAGAGAGAGAGAGAGAGAGAGAGAGAGAGCCCCTTCCAGTAGTTAGCTATTTATATCTGTATAGGAGGCCCACCTAGTAAATCAAAGTGAGGTTTAGGTAGTAGTGTGAGGTTAGGAGTCACTGTGACATGCAGCGTGAGACATACGAACAGAACAGTACACTCTTGTGAAGATTTGATGTCCTTCAGAGTGAAGAAACTCACCCAAAGATGAGATTTGTACAATGTTCTCTCAACCTAGCTTGATGTTACCCAGGTAGAGTGTCCATCAAGCTAGGTTGAGTGAACATTGTACAAATCTCATCTTTGGGTGAGTTTCCTCACTCCGAAGGACATCAAATCTTCAAAAGAGTGTACTGTTCTGTTCGTACGTCTCACTCTGCATGTCAAAGTGGCCCCTAACCCCTATACTACTACCTAAACCTCACCTCAAATTACTAGGTGGGCCTCCTATAGTATCATAAATAGATGTTTACTATGGTGCTATCCCCAGAGGCCCTCCCTCCCCCCCACATCTCAGGGCCCCTTCCAGCCCAAAAATGCCCAAAACACAATTTGCAAAAAAATCACAATGTGTGTTATGGGCATACTGCACAGCTTAATGCCAATGGAAAAGGTGTAGTTATTTTTGGCATTAAAACTGTGCAATATGGGGCAGATTTTAAGAGGATTTACTTCTCCCTCCAGGAGGCGTAAATCCCCCGACAAAGGTAGGGGGGGGTTTAGATAGGGCCGGGGGGTGGGTTAGATAGAGGAAGGGAGGGGAAGGTGAGGGGAGGGCGAAAGCGAGTTCCCTCCGAGGAAACGGAGGCAGGCTGCGCGGCTTGGCGTGCGCCGGCTGCACAAAATCGGCAGCCTTGCGCGCGCCGATCCTGGATTATAGCAGATACGCGCGGCTACGCGCGTATCTGCTAAAATCCAGCGTACTTTTGTTTGCGCCTGGTGCGCCAACAAAAGTACGCGAAGGCACACTTTTTAAAAATCTACCCCTATGGCTTTGCAAAGTGAATTTCCAAAGCAAACATATGTGTATGAAAACTTCTTCCATATTTCTTTCAAAATACTCGGTAGTTTGCAAATTTTAGTCCAACACAGGTGTTATAAAATTACTCTCCATAAACTATCCTATTTATTCTCATCCAGTTAACACTTAACACAAGTAACTATAAATATTTCTGAGAAAGCCACATTACTGTCAATTGAACAATAGATCTGTAGGTTATTGACATAACAAGGACATTTGAAACCAGCTGCCCTATAATGTCCAAAACTGGATGAAGAGAAATAATGAATAAAACAGGGAACATAATAGCTGCATTCCAGTCTTTTAGGGGCAGAAGCTTTACCCCTTCAAACCACTGTCTGAGTTATTATGTCTGTAAAAAAAAAAAAGACTCAAATTAACACCAGCACTTCCTCCAAGAACAATTCTCTAAATCTAGATAAAATAGTTTCATGATTGATGATGTAGATATCTTATATTTGCGTAAATATCTTTCCTTTGCTTCCCTTTAATATTGCTCCCACTCTCCAGCAGAGAATAACTAAATAATTTTACTTAAATATCAGTTGATATGTTTTTGGAAATGTTTTCTCTTTTAGTGTCTAGGGATTGGAATGGATATGTAGACCAGATGACAAGTCAGTGGTATAAATAAATGGCTACGATTGCTGATGTGCATACTCCTGCTCATCTGATGACTACAAGATGACATAACAGATTGCCTTAGTTCACGGAGGAATTAGTTTTGTCTAAGCGCAAAGTAAGGTAATCTGAGTTTCTCTGGCACAAATCACATAGTGATAAGGATCAACATGAACAGAGAAAGATGTATTATTGGGAAATTTGAAGAGCTAAAAAAGTACAAGTTAAAAGTCTCTTAATCCAACAAAGGAGCTGTTTTGGTTATTTAAGACTAAAAAGCCAAAGGTTCTTGACATAACAGCAGAGAATTTTGAGAGATTTGCTTTGTCCTTTAAAGAGAAAATAAAAAAAAACAAAACAACAAACTAAGAAGTAATGATAGTGAAAAATGATGATCAAATAAATGAGTCAGCAATAGGAAATATAGTATCAGTATTCCTGGATGAGGTGGTTGATTCTCTGGTTGACAATGAAGTTTAGAAATAGCTTACCTTTACTCCTGTCTCAAGTCAGTGGAATTAATTGCTAAACTGAATCTTGAATAATGTTTACTTGATCCACTGCCAGGCTGCATGATTAAGGCAGCTAGGGAAGAGCTGTCTCTAGTGACTAGGGATATGCATTCATTTGAAACAAATGGGTTAAACAGGATGAAAGGGGCCATTTTTGTTTTATCTATGGCCCTCTAAAATGAATGTAGAGCACTGACAAAGATAGGAAAATGTTAATTTCCATTGGTTTTCATTTTCCATTATATTCTTTGGGCAAAGCAAAACTGCAGCTGCCTGCTTGCTTTTTTTTCTGCTCAAGATTACTTAGCAACCAACCAATGATGTAAGTTGACCTTAGATTGACTGGAGATGGGGTGGGAAAGTACAGTGAATAAGCCTGAAAGCAGGTTCAATAAGGTCAAGCATTTTCTAACCAGCCTATATAGCTGGTACCTGTGTAGAACGATGCTGACTTCCTCTTTTTAATTCTTTTTTACAACCTAATGAAAGAAGCTTTCAGCGTGTACAGACACCATTTTAAGGTTATTCTCTGCTTCATGTCACAGAGAAATGTTGCATGTTTCGGAAGCTCTGTCTGAGAGAGATAGGCACTGCAATTCTGCTATTCACTAGGGTAGTGTGTGAAAATCTCTCTCTGTCTTACTCTGAACAACATAGTCTTCTAGAGATGTGAATCGGAACCAGAATCGGATCCGATTTCAGTTCCGATTCACATCTCTATAGTCTTCTATCTAAAGCTACTGTTAGCTCCAGAGACAGATTGTAATGAACAGCAAGCAGCCTGAACCTTGTAATATTGTAACATAATAATGACGGCAGAAAAGGACCAACATGGTCCATCTAGTCTGCCCAGCAAGCTTCCCAAGGGGCCGATGCAATACAGTGCGCTCACATGAGTGCACTGTTTAACCCGCTGTCAGACGCGAGTTAAATAGGTGCTAAACCACCCCCTAAAGCAATAGGGGGATTAGCATCTATTTAACATGCGTCCGACGCGGAGTGAATGAGTTAGCGCTCATCACATGCAAATGCTTGTGAATGAGGCTGTTACTATTTCACTCCGCATTCAAAAAAATAAATGTGCATCTCAGACGCACATTTATCGCTCAAATATTAACACCTGCCTGGAGCACATTGAAGAAGTACAGAAAAGCAGAAAAAACTAGGGATGTGAATCGTTTTTATGACGATTGAAAATATCGGATGATATTTTCAAACTCATCAAAATTTGGGGGGCCCCAAAATCGATAGGAAAACCCCATGAAAATTTTTGGGGGGTTTTCTTATCATTTTTTTTTGGGGGGGGGGGGGGGGGGGGGAAGAAAGGGCATACTGAAAAACAACCCCCAAACCCACCCTGACCTTTAAATCAAATTGTTGTGAATTATTTCAAATACCCCACCCTCCCGACCCCCCAAAAACTTTTTTAAAGTACTTGGTGGTCCAGCGGGATCCCGGGAGTGATCTCCTGCTCTCGGGCCGCCGGCTGCCACTAATCAAAATGGTGCCGATGGCCCTTTGCCTTTACCATATGACAGAGGCTATTGGTGCCATTGGCCGGCCCCTGTCACATGGTAGGAGTAATGGATGGCCCGTGCCATTTTAAAGATGGCGCCAGCCGTCCATTGCTCCTACCATGTGACAGGGGCTGGCCAATGGCATGGATAGACCCTGTCACATGGTAAGAGCAAAGGGCCATCAGCACCATTTTATTTACTGGCAGCCGACAGCCCTAGAGTGGGAGATCGCTCCCGGGACACCCACTGGACCACCAGGAACTTTAAAAAAGTTTTGGAGGGGTCGGGAGGGTGCAGGAAAACCTCAAAATAATTACATTTAAAGGTTCAGGGTGTTTTGTTTTTTTCGGCATGAGACAGCCAATAAAAAATGCTAAGAACCGCAGGAACGAAGATTTCCCGTGGTTTTTCCCCCGAACCCGATACCGGAAACAAGTCTGGTACCGATTCACATCTCTAGAAAAAACTGCTTTTAGGTACTTCTTCAATAAAAAAAACGAAACAAAACAAAAATACCTGCGCAGACTGCCGAGTTATGAAGACCGACGCTGGTAAACTCAGCATCAGTTTTCATAACCGGTCGTTTTCATTACTGGCAGACGGCCGGTTATGAAAACTGATGTCAAGTTTACTGGCGTCGCACTTCATAACCGACAGCCATGGGGTTGTAATAGCAAGGAGGTGCTAAGGTCACGCAAGCGACCCTAGCGCCTCCTTGCTAGCGTGACCCCCTAATTTGCATATTACATGGTGCCCCCCCCTTGCAGGTGCCATGTGTGCAGTAAGAAAGCGGGCACTGAAAAGTCAGCGTCCCCTTTCCACAAAATTTATTGCATTGGCCCCCAAGGTAGTTACTGCTGCTTCGTGCAGGTTACCCCCACGTTTCTGTTAAGGATAGTAACTGTCGCTCTGTGCCAGTTAAGCATTTTTTATTTATTCCCATCCTCTAGCCTTTAAGGATCCACAGTGTTTATCCCATGCCCCTGTATTCTCTGTCTCAGTCTTTGTGTGGGTGGAAAAACAAATCTGCACATACTCAGTGAGGTAGACATTCAAAAAATGTGCATGAAAAAAAAGAGCACATGTGCGCTTAAAATGGCACACACACGAATATATGCTATTTAAAAAATGGCGTCATCTGCTCATAAATCAGGGATCATAAGTAAAAATGTGTGTATGAAAAAAGGATAAGTAAGCATGGACATTCTAGGGAGGGGCCAACACACACGTGCATATGTTGTTATTTTAAAACCTGGAAAAATTATGCACGTAAGTCTTTTATTTGCATATATTTACTCCTGTTCAATATCAGGTGTAAGTGACTGTAAACATCTCAAAAGTGAAAAAAAATGACTGGGCAGAGAGGGTTTGAGTGCGATGGGGGGACTTCAATCTGAAGAGTCAGGAGGCTCTCGAAGACCTGCAGATGGACTAGGTGAACTGGTAATATAATGGTAAAACTGGTAAATTAATTGCCGCACACATGTTATAAAATCCCCTGGCTTACACAAGTACAAGCTGACTTATGGGTGGTAAATATGTGAAAATAACATGTATAGAATAAATTTGCATATTTCTTCAAAATTCAGCTTACACTACATGTTTATATCATTTTTGAACACTTATTGAGCTAAATTCTGACTTGTCTGGATATGTAGCATCTTTACTGTTACTTAGACAGACATGAGAATTTATCCAGATAATAGTGGGTTTTTTAGACTTATCTGTCTATCTTGCATACCCGGATAGCATCACTTACCCTTATCTGGGTAAGTGATTTAGCTGCAAAAATCGGAATTTATCTGGTACATTTGTAAATAAATCTAAATTTGCATGCTTTGCATTTTTTATATACATGAGCACATATGCACGCATATATTTTATAACCTGCACATATCAAGTGCTTGCAGGTTATATAGTAATCTATTCATATATGGACATATGCTAACAGTTTTGAAAGTTATACTTTCTGTGTGTGTATGAGTGTGTGTGTTTATGAGAAAAAAGGGGCCTTTGAGTTACACACTATCAGGCCGATACAGTAAAGTCCGCGTTTGCCCGCTCTCCCGGCGCACGAACCGGCCACTCGCCGGTTCGCGCGATTCAGTATTTAAATTAGGCCCGGTGGTAAAAACGGGGAAAAGGAGGCGCTAGGGACACTAGCGCGAACCTAGCGCCTCCTTTTTGAAAGGAGCAGTGGCTGTCAGCGGGTTTGACAGCTGACACTCAATTTTGCCAGCGTCGGTTCTCAAGCCCGCTGACAGCCACGGACTCAGAAACCGGACACCGTCAAAATTGAGCGTCAGGTTTTCGGCCCGACAGCCGCGGGCCGAATTCAAATTTTTTTTTTTTTAACTTTTTTTATTCTTTGGTACCTCCGATTTAATATCGCCATGATATAAAGTCGGAGGGTGCACAGAAAAGCAGTTTTTACTGCTTTTCTGTGCACTTTCCCAGTGCCGGAAGAAATTAGCGCCTACCTTTGGGTAGGCGCTAATTTCTGAAAGTAAAATGTGCAGCTTGGCTGCACATTTTGGGGTAGATTTTCAAACAAGGCGCGTTGGCGTACTTTTGTTGGCGCTCCAGGCGCCAACAAAAGTACGCCGGATTTTAGTAGATACGCGCGGAGCCGCGCGTATCCGTTAAAATCCTGGATCGGCGCGCGCAAGGCTATCAATTCCGTATAGCTGGCGTGCGCCGAGCCGCGCAGCCTACCCCCGTTCCCTCCGAGGCCGCTCCGAAATCGGAGCGGCCTCGGAGGGAACTTCCTTTTGCCCTCCCCTCACCTTCCCCTCCCTTCCCCTACCTAACCCACCCACCCGGCCCTGTCTAAACCCCCTCCTTACCTTTGTCGGGGGATTTACGCCTCCCTCCGGGAGGCGTAAATCCCCCCGACACGCCCCCAACACGCCCCCCTCGGAGAACCCCGGGACTTACGCGAGTCCCGGGGTCTGCGCGCGCCGGTGAGCCTATGTAAAATAGGCTCACCGGCGAGCAGGGCTCTTAAAATCCGCCCCATAACTTTCTGAATCGCGCACGCATACCTAACAGGGCCTTCAACATTGCATGTTGAGGGCGCTATTAGGTTCGGTGGGTTGGACGCGTGTTTTCCGCCCCTTAGGGGTAGATTTTCAAATACCGCGAATAGGCGTACTTTTGTTGGCGCTCCAGGAGCAAACAAAAGTATGCTGGATGTTAGTAGATACGCGCGTATCCACTAAAATCCGGGATCGGCGCACACAAGGCTATCGATTCCGTATAGCCGGCGCGCGCCGAGCCGCGCAGCCTACCTCCGAAATCGGAGCGGCCTCGAAGGGAACTTTCCTTTGCCCTCCCCTCACCTTTCCCTCCCTTCCCCTACCTAACCCACCAGCCCGGCCCTGTCTAAACCCCTCACTTACCTTTGTCGGGGGATTTACGCCTCCCGGAGGGAGAAGTAAATCCCCGCGCGCCAGCGGGCCGCTACCGCGCCGGGACACGACCTGGGGGCTGGTCCGGAGGGCGCGGCCACGCTCCCGGACCGCCCAGGGCCGTAGCCACGTCCCCGAGCCCACCCCCGGAACGCTCCCGACACGCCCCGAAAACACCGCTGCGCTCGGTCCCGTCCCCCAACACGCCCCCATCATGCCCCCCTCGCCAAACCCCGGGACTTACGCGAGTCCCGGGGCTCTGCGCGCGCCGGTAGGCCTATGTAAAATAGGCTCACCGGCGTGCAGGGCCCTGCTCGCCTAAATCCGCCCGGATTTGGGCGGATTTAGGCGAGCAGGGCTCTTAAAATCCGCCCCTTACTGAATAAGTGGTAAGGGAAAACGCACATCCAACGACAGGCTAACGGTGCGCTCCGTCGGAGCACACTGTACTGTATCGGCCTGTATGAGAGTTACTAGGTGTACTATTGTGCTGCTCTACATTACATAAATATAGATAGCCAGCAGATAGTGTATACCACTGACAAGCTTTATTACTCTGCTTGTTATGCAGTGCACTGCCATCTTTTGACTTATGTCTGTGACGCTCATTATTACCATGGTACTGTTGAGCACACTACAGAACATTACTAAATTATATTGAGACATAAAAAACCATTCTTCTTCCTGCTTCAGCCATTACTCTATATACTGAGGCACTGATGCCAATCTTCTTGCTATGCCACTCTAATTTTAAATGCCAGTGGTGCTGCTGCTCCACACCTCTCTTGGTTGCTTTGGGTGATTCTGCCAAGTGGCTGTAGCAGTGGGCTATGAACGAGGGAAGCCAGGGTTCAAATCCAACTGCTGCTCTTGTGATTTTAAGCAATTTACTTCACCCTCCATTACCTCAGGTACAAACGTAGGCCTAGATTTACTTAGGCATGATGTTTTATTGCAGGACATGTCCCACTATTGCGGGGAGGGTCATTGTGATATGGGGCTCCTCCCCCTAAGAAACATTTAGGCTCTCTGGCACATTCTTTTTTCTTACAGCCAAACACCACAGGTAAAAGAATGTGCCCAGTGGACCTTTAATGTGAAGACAGCCCCAAATTCACAGGACCACCATCGCCTTAAAGGGCCACTGCCCAAAAATTAAAAAATAGCAGCAAAATAAGGAGGTTGAGACGGGGATCATGGCTGACACCCGTTTTGACCCAGGGCCACCACTTGAGGCAGCCCTGACTCTTCCCAAAGAATAAAAATAAAAAAGCTGCACTGCATGGCAATGGTACCAGTCCCCCCTCCACCCCCCACCACCTACCCCAAAGCCATCAGATCAAATAGAGGCTCTGGGACTGATATCCCTTGCCATTCCCACCCCGCACCCTCCTGAAGTCAAACAAATAGAAATAATAGACATATTTTTTTTCTTTTGAAACAAACCAAATGGATTTTGGTTACCTACAAAATGAATGAATGAACTGAAATAAAAATGTTGCCACTGCAAAATGCCTATGTTGTTTACATGGAGGATAGCTTAAAACAGCTGGGTACATGCCCATATATGTGTATGTATGGGCACACAAACATTTACTCCTGTATTTTATAACCTGCACCTATATGATATGCTCAGATTATAAAATATGTGCAAATGTACCTTGTAATAAGTGGGTGTATGTAAAAAATATATGCCAATGCATATTGCACTTATCTGTATGTCTCGACTTATTCAGCTAAATAGCAGCTTTCCTGCTACTTGTACGGATAAATCTTAAAAGCGCTACTTATCTAGCTAAGTAGCTCTATTTGAGACATATCCATCTATCTTACTTTGCCAGATAAGTAGCAGCTGTTAGACTTATCTGTCTGTCTTACTTGGCTTGATAAGTAGCACCTTTCAGAATTATCTGGCTATCTGACTTAGCTGAATAAGTAGCACTTTTAAGACTTATCCAAATAAGTGGAGACTAAGCTGCTACTTAGCCGGATCAATCAGAATTTATCTGCATAAGTGGCATACACCTGCTATAGCCACGTGTTTTATAAAATATAAGCGTGAAGATTTTACCTCCATAATTTACATTCACTTACCCCTCCATAAGATAGGCTTTGCTCAGGTAAGTCAGGAGATTTTCTAACATAAGTGTGGCAATGAAATGAGTCTATCAGATCACCCAATCCATCTGCAGGTCATTGAGACCCTCTCGGCTCGTTAGCTTCAACTCCCCACATTTCACGTTTTGAGAGGTTTACCATCACTCCTTCAGATATAGAGCAGATGTAAATATACGTAAGTAAACTGCCAAATCTACTTGAGTGAATTACTTATAAAATAGCAACTTGAACAAGTAAATGTTGACCACACTCTGGAACACCCCTGTCTGCCTCTTTTTTACACATGTAAATTTATGCCGCTGCATCTCTTCATGGTCTGGTCGCTGTCCTGATGCTGCTGACTTCCTCCACCGGAGTTACCTAGGCATGCACGCATGCGCCCCTCTTCTACATTTAAAGGGCCCGTGGTGGGAAAGTACCATTGGTCCCTGCTAATGACGTCACCGCCCAGAGACTATTTAAGGCAAGTCTTCACCTGCAGTTCTTACCTTGGCAATAGGTCTTCTCTTTTCAGAGATGTACATTGCCTGTTCCCGAGTTCCTGAATTCCTGAGTTCCTTCTTTGCCCCTGGTTTGACCTTGGCTTTGACTTTGGACTGAACTTTGACTATGAGCTATGCCACCTGCCAAAACCCTTGCCTGGATACTGACTACGATCTACGCTACCTGCTCCAATCCTTGCCTGGACATTGGCGCAAGTCCGCTGTCTGTTTTGATCCTTGCATGGATCTTTTCTTGGGCTTCATCTTCTGTTCCACACTTGGCCTGCACGCCTGCTTCTTGTCCCTCTTCTGGACTTCCATCTCTGCAGAGGTGCCACATAAGTTCCGCCGGCCCTGGCACCTGAGGGATCAATCTAAGGGGAACATGGGCTCAAAGTAGAGAAGCTCCAGTGGGGTCTCTGCTTCTCATTTGCCTCATCTACCAACAGAGGGATCCTATGGGGCTCTTCCCCACAGGCAGTGCCAACTTCCCCTTGGTCCAAGCATAACACCCTTTGGCTGAGGTGGAGTTGGTGCAATCTGTAGGGAGGAGCCTTGAAGGTCCCCACCATTGGCAGGCGGAGCTGGCTGGAGCAGAGGCCCAACTGGGGTTTCGTCAATTCCAGTCCATGTTTCCCTTAGGTTGAGCCCTCAGATGCCGGGGCTGGCTGGTCTTAGGTGCAGGCCTCTGTGAAGGTGAAGATCTGTTGTGATGAAGATGTTGTAGGCCAATACAGAGAAGGAAGCAGAATCAGGATAAGCAGCAATCAGAGCAGGCAGCAATCAGACAGGGTCAGGGTTGGGCTGTGGTCAGAGACAGGTAGAGTTCAATCAGAAATGAGAAGTAGGCAGAGGTCATGACAGGCAAGTTCAAGCAGTGAAAGGTCCAATTCAAGGTCAAGCCAGAAGTCCAATCCAAAGTTAAGCAAGAAGTCCGATCCAAGGTCAAACCAGAAGTCTAATCCAAAGTTATGCCAGAAGTCTGATCTGAGGAGATGAGGAATGAAAAGGAGGATGAGGAGGATGAAGGACCACAGAAACAAGATGAGGTGCTGAAAAAAGATGAAGGAGAGACTGATCATGAAGATAGGAACTCAGGAAACAAACCAAACTGCTGGGGAACCAGGAACAGGAGCTCAGGAGCAATACACAGCAGAAGCAGGGAGCAAGGATCAGGAAACAGAAACCAGGAACGCAGAGGCAATGCACTTCTCCAACAGACTCGGCCTATTGCCGAGGCGAAGAACTCCTCCAGCAATGGTCCTTAAGTAGTACCCAGGCAGTGATGTCATTAAAGGGTGCCCTTTCTCCGTTCCCACCTCTGGCCCTTTAAGAGGGGCATGCGCATCTAGGGAGCAGCTGCAGCATAAGAGGCACAGGGAGTGCGGCGGCATTGGCATCGGGCGGGACAGCAGGTACAGGAGAGGTATGGCAGTCTGCCGCATCAGGAGGCATCGGCATGGACTTGGGCCGGAGGTAAGAGCAAGGATTCATGGGATGGAAGCACTGACTGCCAGTCGCAATAGAAATGAAATCATACAGTAAAGTTCCTGCCTGTACATCTATAGTATTGAAATACAAAATGTGAGAATTGATTTGCTGTGTAGGCTAATGGCATTGCAGCATCACCTTTTGAGTTTAAAGGGAATGAGATAGCACTCTGCTAGTTCCTTAGCTCTGAAGATAAAACTTTTTTATTTCTTTTATAGAAAGCACACAACAGAGTAGAGACTATTATGCCAAATGGTTATATAAATCCCAAAAGGAAAGAAAAATCAGGTCTTGTGAAGAATTTCAATTAGATGCTTTTGAATCCTTGAAAGATACCAGGGGTTTAATTGTTGTGTTTTTATCAATTTGGTTTATTATAGCTATCTTATTGCATAATGAAATATTAATTTGCATTCATTTAGAGTACCTTTTATTTTTTTCTGGGCTGGAAAACACTGGAGTACTTCCTTGCTCAGAGATGTGGCACAGCTGTAAAGATTTAAAATAATTTATTTATTGAGAAACGTTTAAAAATCTGTCAAATCACCCGCTTTTCTTTTGGAAGAAAAGAGGAGGTACCTGAAGGAATCCATTGCAATAGCTTTCATTTAAATCTTTTTTTTTTTTTTTTTTTAATAACCTCCAACTAAGGTCCTCCATTCACTTGAGATGATTTGTTTGTGTTTGGCTTATGGGAGCATGACACATTCAACATGTTTGACCTGAGTACTGGGACTTAAATATTTTTGTCCATTTGTTATAGGTCAAGTGGCATTACCTGCAGGTTTTCAGTCACCAGTCTGGCTATGATTTACCACTGTACAACATAGAATATGGACAGCATTTTATCATTTGCTGTTCGGCGCATTTGCTGTTCGGCGCATTTTATCATTTGCTCTTCGGCGCAGCAAGCAGCTCCAGCAGAGACCTGCTCCACAGCACGGCATCTAGAGCGAGGGAGGGCCTGCGCGATCGGCGCCACAGACCCATCGGGGTAAGGCCACTCAATTTCTCCCTTGCCCCCGCCGGGTCCGAGGCCGGCCACGCGGCCTGCCGCTCCGTCCTGCCGCCGTCCCGACCGGAAAAACACGCGCGGAAGGCCCGCCTACCCATACTCACCGGCAGCCAATAGGAAAGGGCACAGAGGCCCTTTAAACTCACAGACGCTCCAGCGATCTCCCTCTCTTCGGCGCAGCAAGCAGCTCCAGCAGAGACCTGCTCCACAGCACGGCATCTAGAGCGAGGGAGGGCCTGCGCGATCGGCGCCACAGACCCATCGGGGTAAGGCCACTCAATTTCTCCCTTGCCCCCGCCGGGTCCGAGGCCGACCACGCGGCCTGCCGCTCCGTCCTGCCGCCGTCCCGACCGGAAAAACACGCGCGGAAGGCCCGCCTACCCATACTCACCGGCAGCCAATAGGAAAGGGCACAGAGGCCCTTTAAACTCACAGACGCTCCAGCGATCTCCCTCTCTTCGGCGCAGCAAGCAGCTCCAGCAGAGACCTGCTCCACAGCACGGCATCTAGAGCGAGGGAGGGCCTGCGCGATCGGCGCCACAGACCCATCGGGGTAAGGCCACTCAATTTCTCCCTTGCCCCCGCCGGGTCCGAGGCCGACCACGCGGCCTGCCGCTCCGTCCTGCCGCCGTCCCGACCGGAAAAACACGCGCGGAAGGCCCGCCTACCCATACTCACCGGCAGCCAATAGGAAAGGGCACAGAGGCCCTTTAAACTCACAGACGCTCCAGCGATCTCCCTCTCTTCGGCGCAGCAAGCAGCTCCAGCAGAGACCTGCTCCACAGCACGGCATCTAGAGCGAGGGAGGGCCTGCGCGATCGGCGCCACAGACCCATCGGGGTAAGGCCACTCAATTTCTCCCTTGCCCCCGCCGGGTCCGAGGCCGACCACGCGGCCTGCCGCTCCGTCCTGCCGCCGTCCCGACCGGAAAAACACGCGCGGAAGGCCCGCCTACCCATACTCACCGGCAGCCAATAGGAAAGGGCACAGAGGCCCTTTAAACTCACAGACGCTCCAGCGATCTCCCTCTCTTCGGCGCAGCAAGCAGCTCCAGCAGAGACCTGCTCCACAGCACGGCATCTAGAGCGAGGGAGGGCCTGCGCGATCGGCGCCACAGACCCATCGGGGTAAGGCCACTCAATTTCTCCCTTGCCCCCGCCGGGTCCGAGGCCGACCACGCGGCCTGCCGCTCCGTCCTGCCGCCGTCCCGACCGGAAAAACACGCGCGGAAGGCCCGCCTACCCATACTCACCGGCAGCCAATAGGAAAGGGCACAGAGGCCCTTTAAACTCACAGACGCTCCAGCGATCTCCCTCTCTTCGGCGCAGCAAGCAGCTCCAGCAGAGACCTGCTCCACAGCACGGCATCTAGAGCGAGGGAGGGCCTGCGCGATCGGCGCCACAGACCCATCGGGGTAAGGCCACTCAATTTCTCCCTTGCCCCCGCCAGGTCCGAGGCCGACCACGCGGCCTGCCGCTCCGTCCTGCCGCCGTCCCGACCGGAAAAACACGCGCGGAAGGCCCGCCTACCCATACTCACCGGCAGCCAATAGGAAAGGGCACAGAGGCCCTTTAAACTCACAGACGCTCCAGCGTCGCGCGCCGAGCGTCGCGCGCCGAAGGCGCGCGACAAAGGGGCCTGCCCCTTTGAGCGCCCCTTCGAGCAGCACCTTCAGGCAGCCCAGAAGAACATATGATATATAAGTGTGCCCGAACGGCTTCAACCTGTCTACAACTACTTTGTGTCTGCATCGCTACTGTACTGGAACCCACAAGCTATCTCCCAGATGACCAGCCCAACTACTGGTGACGCTTCTAAGCAGTCAGAATGTAAGAAATATTGAAGTATATATCTGTCTAGATCAGACCTTCCCGCTTGGCTAAATTCCCGTTCCACTTTTCCCGCTGAACCACCCCTCTCCTCCCTCCCCCTACAGTAGTCAGGATAACAGCATATATTTCCCTGCGCTAGCCTGGGTGTCTCTCTAACAAGATTGATTGTGTACTCTGCATGTTATTGGTGCCTTACTGTTGCCGTTGCTCACGTAACGATACTCATAACTATATATGTATCGTTGTTGGACCCTGAATGCTATTCTGTAACCCTGAATGCTATTCTGTATTTCTGCCATTCCTGTACGCTTCTAACCCTGTCTCTGCCTCCATCCCTGTATTCCTCTAACCCTTCTACTTGCCTTACACTTTTGGGCCACAATGCCTCCTTTCATCGAGCATTGTGCTGTAGCATATCAAACAGTATTCTACCCTTACAGTCCCACTACATCCATGCAGCAAACCCCAAACCATAAAAACAATCACAAAAACAGAAGACTCATACCTATACGCACCATCTCTCGCACTCAAGCTATCAGCCTATCTCTCATTTCTATCATCCTCTTTAACGCACAATCTCTTCAAAAGAAAACCCATCTTCTACATGACATTCTCTCTGATTCTAATCCCGAAATATGCGCAATCACTGAAACCTGGTTCAAACAACATGACACTCCCCTTATCAACCAGTTACCCATAGATACTTATGATATTTTCTCAATCCCGAGGAAAAAGAAGAGAGGAGGCGGCCTACTCCTGGCTATAAAAAAGGACCTCCACCTAGTGTCTCATAGATGTGACATCCCCCATCAATACGAAATTGGATATTTCAAATCTAAACTACTCCAACTCTGTCTTATATATACACCCCCTGGTCTTCTAGAGAAAGATTCATCTCCTCTGATTGAATTCCTCACAAACTCACTTTCGCCAGACCTACCCACAATCCTCCTAGGAGATTTCAATTTACACGTAGATACCTCACCACAGTCACCGGCCTGTGAAGCTTTCTTGGCCTCGCTCGAAGCTATGGGCTTCCAACAGATAGTAAACTCCCCCACACACAAAGCTGGCCACACCCTTGACTTGATTTTTATAAACTCGCCCATCAGTGTGAACAGTCCCCCCCTATGTACATCAGTACCCTGGTCTGATCATTCATTGATTGAGACCAAACTATCGCTCCCTCAAAGCCCTCTATCTACGCCCAGACAGCCTATTTCCCTTAGATTCCGCAAAGCATGCGATGTAGAAACCATTGCATTAGCATGCTCTGACTTAGACAAACAAATTGATCTATCCTCACCAGATAACGCATTATCCTCATGGGTGAACTGCACACGCAGCATTGCCAATGTGCACTGCCCCCCGATAACAAAAACAATCAACCCTTACAGAAAGAATAGGAAACCCTGGTACACTCCTTTCCTTAGAAATCTCAAAATCCAACTCAGAGCCACGGAAAGGTCATGGCGCAAACTCCAATCCCCCGCAACCAAAACCCTCTACTATCAACGTATGCATGATTATAGAAACTCTATTCAACACTCAAAACGAAAATACTACGCCAATAAAATAAATGGGCTGCAATACAACCCCAAGGCTCTTTTCTCTATGGTCGCTAACCTTACTTCTCCCATACACACACAACAATCAGCTACACCCTCCACAAACCGCTGTAATGAATTAGCGCAATTTTTCAAAAACAAAGTATCGTCCATCACAGCACAATTTTCACACAACAACCTCAATATCTCTCTTCCCACCATCAACTCCCCTAGCTCCCTTTATTCCTTTGAGTCCTCATCTTCCCTGGAAGTAGAAAGCATACTTAAGAAAATGAAACCTTCCACTCACCCCTCTGAAACTATCCCCTCTAAACTCCTACTTTCTATACACAATGTGATCGCCAAACCCCTCTCAAATATTCTTAACTGTTCCCTAGAACATGGCATTGTCCCCAATGCTCTGAAACAAGCCATAGTGAAACCACTCCTCAAAAAACCTAACCTTGACCCCACCACCCTCTCTAATTACAGACCAGTGTCCAACCTACCCCTACTAGCTAAAGTGCTTGAAAAGCTCGTGAACACACGCCTTTCTGATCACCTGGAACAAAATAACATCTTCCCTCCAACCCAATATGGTTTCAGGAAGCACTTAAGTACTGAAACCCTGCTCCTCTCCTTACACGATACCCTTATCAAAGGAACTGACTCAGGATCATCCTATCTTATCGCATTACTTGACATCTCAGCTGCGTTTGACACAGTTAATCATGATGTCCTCCTCAGCATACTCAGAAATATTGGGGTCACTGGCAAGGCCATTGATTGGATTCAATCATATCTCCAAAATCGTACTTTCACTGTCACTATGAACAATAATGAATCTGACCCCATCAGTCTCCCCCAAGGTGTTCCCCAAGGCTCCTCACTCTCATCTACCTTATTTAACATTTACATGCTCCCCCTTACTACGCTCCTCACTAATCTACACATCAAGCATTTTATTTATGCTGATGATGTACAAATCATTTTCCCCTTCTCGGACACCATCCAAACTGCTCTACACAGCTGGGAATCCTGTCTTTCCTCTATCAACCAGCTCCTAAAGGACATGCACCTAGCGCTTAACTCCAACAAAACTGAGCTTTTAGTCATATCGAATAAGCAGCCACTCCCGGTCATCCCCCCTGCCTACTCTACTACTAACTTCCCACCTCACACTCGCAACCTAGGAGTTATTATTGATAATCACCTCTCTTTCAAACCATTCATCAAATCCATTATAAAGGACTGCTACTTTAAACTGCAAACAATAAAGAAGCTCAGACCCTTGCTACATTTCAATGATTTCCGTACAGTCCTTCAAGCTATTATCTTTTCAAAGATTGACTACTGTAATGCGCTCTTACTTGGCATTCCCGCAATTCACACTAGACCACTCCAACTTCTACAAAATGCCGCCGCTCGCATCCTGTCAAACACAAAGAAAAGAGATCACATCACCCCCGCACTTATGGAACTACACTGGCTCCCTATACAGTCACGAATTCTTTATAAAACTCTCTCAATCATACACAAAAGTCTATTAAACTCCAACCTCAACTGGCTCAACCCCCCCCTCGTACCCCGTACCTCCAAGAGACCTACACGCCCAGCACTCCAAGGAACACTCCAAGCCCAATCTATTAAATCCTTTAAGCTTTCCTCCACTATTAACAGAGCCTTTTCTCTGGCCGGCCCCACGATATGGAACTCTATGCCCCATGATATTCGCACTGAGACCTATACCCCCGCTTTCAAAAAGAAACTTAAAACCTGGCTCTTCCAACAAGCTTACTCCATCACACCCCCTATTACATAACTCCCCCTCCGACCCTTACCCTTACTCGGATTTCCTGATATGACCACCTCTACGCTTGTCGATTTGGTACTGTGCACTAATTCTGTATATAGTTTTGATGTAAATAGTTTTGATGTAAGGGCTCCCCCCTAATTTCAATTATATGTTTCCTAGTTCAGTATATTATCTGTTTTATGTAAGGGCCCGCCCAATGGTTTTGTGTTCACTGTAAACCGATGCGATGTGCGAACGGTCATCGGTATAAAAGAAACGTTAAATAAATAAATAAATAAATAAAAATAAAATTTGTTTAGCTACTCATATTTCTTTCGGGATGCATTCATGTATCTATCTTTCTATATACATAGATTTATTTCTCTTTTGTTGCACAGTTACGCAAAAGCTTTCTTCAAATCTCATTTATTTCTTTGATTAGGTGACTTGAGAATTAGATCAAGGACATGTGCTGGATGGGGTGTACTTTGATTTCAGCAAGGCTTTTTGATACTGTCCTGCTTAGGATGCTCATTAATAAACTCAATAGCCTGGGTGTATGTTCTAATGCAGTAACCTGAATTAGAAAATGGTCTAGTGTAGGGATGTGAATCGTTTTTTGATGATTTAAAATATCGTCCGATATATTTTAAATCATCAAAAATCATTAGGGCCACGATACAATACCAATTCCCCCGATTTATCGTCAAAAAATCGTAAATCGGGGGAAGGGGGAGGGCAGGAAAACCGGCACACTAAAACCCCCTAAAACCCACCCCCGACCCTTTAAATTAAATCCCCCACCCTCCCGAACCCCCCTCAAATGCCTTAAATTACCTGGGGGTCCAGCGGCGGTCCGGAACAGCAGCGGTCCGGAACGGCCTCCTGCAATTGAATCGTGTTGTCTTCAGCCGGCGCCATTTTTCAAAATGGCGGCGCAAAATGGCGGCGGCCATAGACCAACACGATTCGACTGCAGGAGGTCGTTCCGGACCCCCGCTGGACTTTTGGCAAGTCTTGTGGGGGTCAGGAGGCCCCCCCCAAGCTGGCCAAAAGTCCCTGGGGGTCCAGCGGGGGTCCAGAAAATGATCTCCTGCCGCAAATCGTTTTCCATACGGAAAATGGCGCCGGCAGGAGATCGACTGCAGGAGGTCGTTCAGCCGGAGTTCCGGACCCCCGCTGAATGACCTCCTGCAGTCGATCTCCTGCCGGCACCATTTTCCATACGGAAAATGATTCGCGTTTGGGGGGGGTTCAGGAGGGTGGGGGATTTAATTTAAAGGGTCAGGGGTGGGTTTTAGGGGGTTTTAGTGTGCCGGCTCACGATTTTCACGATTTTCACGATACTTTAAACACCCAAACGGCAACAATACGATTCCCTCCCCCTCCCAGCCGAAATCGATCGTTAAGACGATCGAGGACACGATTCACATCTCTAGTCTAGTGATATATGACAGAAGGTAATGGTAAATGGAATTCACTCTGAGGAGAGAAGGATGATAAGTGGAGTACCTCAGTGATAGGTCCAAGGGCTGGTTCTGTTCAATATCTTTGTTAGAATATTGTGGAGGAGTTAGAGGGAAAAGTGCACCTTTTTACGGATGAAACTAAGATCAGTAATAGAGTGTATATCCCTGAAGTAGACAGAATGAAAACTGATTTAAGAAAGCTTGAGGAGTAGTCTAACATAGTAGTTAACATTTCATACCAACAAATGCAGAATCATGCACATGGAGTGCAGAAATTAATTAGAGCAGTAAGTTGTAGGTGGTGAGGAACTGATGTGCACCGACCAGGAGATGGACTTTGCTGTGATAGTGTCAAATGACCTCAAAGCAGCAAAATAATGTGATAAGGTGGTGGCCAGAGCTGGGTAGATGCTTGAATGTATAGGGACATGCATAACCAGAGTAGAACTTAATGGTCATTTTTCTCAATGGAGAAAGGTAAATGGTGGGGTGCCACATGGATCTGTACTGGGACTGGTGCTTTTTAATATATTTATAAATGATCTGGAAAAAGTGATTACATTTCAGATGACTCAAAATTATTCCGAGTTGTGAAATTACAAGTGGATTGTGAGAAAATGCAAGAGGACCTTGCAAAACTGGGAGACTGGGCATCCAAATGGCAGATAAATTTTAATGTGGACAAATGCAAATTGATACAACTAGGGAAAATAATTCCAAACTGTAGTTGCATGATGTTGGAGTTACCACCCAGGAAAAGTATCTAGGTGCCATCGTGGACAATGCTTTGAAATCCTCAGCCTATTGTGCAGTGGCAGTCAAAAAAGCAAATAGATTGTAAGGAATTATTAGGAAAGGAATGTAGAATAAAATGGAAAATGTCATAATACCTCTCTATTGCACAATGGTGTCTTCAGATGTTCTGTATTCTCCTGTCCCGGGCCCCATTAGTTCCAGGCTTGTCTCTTCCTGCTGGATCAAGTCTCCAGATGACCATCCTGTTTCCTGTTCCCAGCCATTGGAGTCCTGTTCCGGTTGGGTCCTTCTTCAAGTGCTGCCTGGATCCCTCTTTCTTCCTGAGCTTCAGTCCTGTGCTCTCCCCACTATCCGCATGGTTTGTGACCAGCCTCTTCAGGATGTGTAGGGTGTGCAGTGGGACAGGGTGGTCTGTGACAAGCCCACAGAGGGCTGTGTAGGGCACCCTGAGGGTTAGTGTTGTGTTTGGGTTCGGTAGAGGTCAGGGTCCCGAATCTTCAGCCAGTCCACCCTTGCTCAGATGTGTCTCACCTGCCTCAGTGTTACTTCAGAGTTCCCTCTGGGGCCGTGCCGTGGCCCAAGGGCACACTCTGACTCCTGAATCGGGACCGCTCCCCAATAGCAAGAATGTGGCATCTCAGGAAATATGCTGAACTGGTTTACAGCAGATCTTAGTAATCGTTCACAACAGGTGAAACTTGGTAATTACCTATCACAATGGTCTTTTTTGAAGTCCGGTGTTCCCCAGGGCTCTGCCTTATCGGCAGTTTTGTTCAACATCTAGCCCCAATTACTAAACTATTAGCCAGTGTTTGTGATGGATACAAAATTTATGCTGACAATTTGCAATTCTTTATTCAATTGCGTCCATCATGGAATGAAACTTTGGAACCTCTCCATATTTGTATATCTTCAATCAAACAATGTTTACACCAGAATAGATGATCACTTAACATGTCTAAAACTGACTTTTTATTGATTCAGAGACCATATTCAACTTTTCATCAGGAATCAATCTTGATTGGGAGGAGCCAAGATGGCGACAGACTAGGAGGTCTGAAAAGCCCTCGCAGATTCTGCTCTGCATTATTTCCTAAATTTCGGATCTTCCTTGATAATTCTCATACCTCATACTAAGCGAAAGGCTAGGCTCCGAGAAAGCCTAGCGGTTGCCGAAAGTTTGGAAAATAAACAACCAACTATTGAGACTTTTTCGCATCAACTCCAACGGAGCCGGGAGTGAGGGCCGCAGAAATTGGAGATGCAGAGCGAGCGTCACCAATATTGGCTGAGGAAATCTCGCTAAGCCCTGGTGCACCAAAGACCCCGTCCCCACCCCAGCAGATGAGAGCAGCAGGAGAGGCTGTATTATTAGCCCTCCAAGACAGCCCCGCTGAGCTGGAAGCCCGGAAGGAGAGCAGTCAAGGAGAAATAAGAGAAGGGGAAAGGGAAAAGCTCACCGACGGAGAGACTACCTGGTTCACCGCTGGGTGCTTATTTACTCTCACTCCTGGAGTCGATCAACCCTGCTGAACCAGCGCTGGAATTGAATCGGGACAATGTAACTGAGGCCACAAGAGGAGGTGAGCAGATAAAAGAATTAAAAACTTTCCAGGTCAAACCGGTAAAAATAACTGTGGAATCAATATGGGACTCCTTAGCCTCGATAGAGAATGCTATAACAGGCTTATCTAAATCTGCCTTTGAAATAAATAAAAATAGCCAAAATAATAAAGATAGAATTAACATACAAGAGAAAAAGATATCTGATGTGGAACAGAAAGTGAAACAGATTGAAAAAAGTCAGCAAAGTGTAATTCAAGTGGAAAATGTTCAAAACAAGAAACTGGAGAACATTGAAAATGCTTTGTGGAGTACAAATATAAGTGTGGTGAACTTTCCAATTATACCCCAGATATCACCCACAGAGCTTTTTAAGAAATACTTAACTGAAAAGCTAAAAATCCTGAAGGAGGCACTCCCATTAATTAAATTACAAAGGCCTATTATTTACCGCAAAGGCAATCGGAAAGAGATCAAGGAAAGTCAGAAAAACAGAGACAGTTAAATGTGACCGATCTGCTGGAATTATCCCAAGAAGATATAGTCACTAAGGCGGTCATTTTCAAAAGCGATCGCACGCGAAAAGGGACTTTTCGCGTGCGATTACTAAATGGGGGAGGGGTCGGGGCAAAGTCGGCCCTGGAAGAGGAGGAGTCAGGGCGTCACCGGGGCCGACGCTGCGGTGACATTGCTGGCAGTGAAAGGTAAGGACCCATATCGCCGCCAGTTTCACGCTGAATAACTACACTTTTATGGTGTAGTTATTCGGTGCGAAAGCCGGCAGCCAGAGCACTGCAGAGGTGCTCTGGCTGCTGGCTTTTGCAGGCCTGCCCCCCGCTTCACCCCCCTGCCCCCCGTTACTGCCAGATTTTCTAAGGTCTGCGACCTTAGAAAATCCAGGCCTAAGAGAGGTGTATTATTGGTGACTTTTGCCTTCATTGCGGAAAAGAATAATATATTCAGAATGTTTTTCAGAAATAGTACAGAACTGTTGCACGGCCAAAAAATGTGGGTGTACCCTGACATTACTAAGGCCACACAGGAAAGGTGAAGGAAATTCCTAAATTTAAGATCTGAAGCCTTAGTAATATGTTCTAAGTTTACAGTTCGATATCCATGTAAATGTTATATAAAGTATCGTGGTAATGACTATATCTTCTTTGAACCTTCGCAGTTAAAATTCTTTGTAGATGCTTACCCAAATGTGACCTGATCAGTACATATGGCTAAGTTTAGGCTATTTTAGTATTTACCTTTTGTTTATTACCTGTTTTCGCCCCATGTTACATGGCTATCACTCCCCCGTGCATACCTTGATTTGAAGGAGGATATATAAATATTAATGTAATAATAATCTTTGAAGATTATATTGGATTATGTTATTTTGATTTCTTGTACCATCCTCTTTTTTCCTTTCACATTATAATTTATGTGTAATTTTGAAAGGCAATAAAAAAAAAAGAATTAAAAAAAAAAAAGGAATCAATCTTGATTGATAATTTGAATTTTTCAGTTCATGCCCCAATTAAAAGCTTGAGGGTATGGACTCACTCCTCCCTTTCCTTTGGTCCTCAGCTCAAAGCCATAATTAAATCTGGGTTTTTTAAGTTATATGTGCTTTTAGGGTTAAAACATCTGTTACATAATTGTGACTTTCATACTGTTATTTAAGCATCTATTTTTTCCTCTGATTGAATATTTTAATGGTCTTTATTTGGGCCTTCCTTTGAATTTGTTGCATCTTCTGCAGCTTTTGCTAAATTCTACTAAACGGCTCATTACTAGGATCAAATGATATGAACATATCACCCCGGTTCTCAGTGATTTGCCCTGGTTACCATTAGAGCAGTGAATTGTGTATAAAATTGGGATGGTCACATTTCAGTTAATTCATTTGAGTTCTTGTCCATGGTCTAATGCACTCCTAAAATTATATGAACCTTCTTAACAGTTGAGATCCTCTCATTGGGGGATACTTGATGTTCCCTCATCCAGAGCTGCTTATCTCACAGTTACAAGAGAATCTGCCATTTCAGTAGCAGCATCTACTCTTAGGAATACCTTATCAGTGGAACTCAGAATGTCTGATTGTATTAAGACATTTTGACGCCTTCTGAAAAACGTTATTGTATATATATAGTTCTTCCAAAAAAGATACATCTAGTTCCCTCTCTCAGCCCCAAATCAAATGCCCTAAAGAGACACAAGGCTTGCACCCTCGTAGCTGTCTATATAAGAAGGAAATTGTGAGGCGGGTTGGGTCTTCAAATTCAAGTAAATCAGGTAAAAATTCCCCCGGTTCATGGGACAATCATTAACCCCCAGGGAATGCACATAATAATGGACCTGCAAATAATGAAAGTAACGTTTGCTGTCTAATGAAAACTCCGTTTTCAGGTCAGAAAAAGATTTCACTTGCCCATGTCATCCAAAAAATGGGCTATCAGCTGTATACCTTGAGAGGCCCAGGAAAGAAATACCCGGGACTATAAGCCCGGAAGAAAGTGCACATTCCCAATAAGAGGAAAAACCTGAGAAATTGAGAATCAGAGCTGAAGGAGGGAGCAGACATGGCGCCAAGCATGTATGAGAGGAATGACTAAGACACTATTGAATACAAAATCAGGAAAGGCCGACCAGGATGAATGTAGCACAGTGCCTGGGCTTTGGGAGCCTAAAAAGCTCTGTTCCAAGGACAAGGGGACATAATAATTAGTACTACATAACCAACCCACCACTAAACATAGATTGGAGGCTATGTTATAGGATCTAATGTCAGTCAGCCCCATACCAACAGCATCCCATTTACACAGTAGTTTGGACAATGTGATTCAAGGTCCTCTCCTCTCCCCACCAAAGAAAGGTCCTAAGCACTCTGTAAAAGGTCAGAATATCCCATCCTGTTAGAGCACAGGGAACGGTTTGGAAAAAATTAAGCCATTTAGATAGAATGAACATTTGAAAAAGAGCAATTCTACCCATGAGAGACAAGGAAAAATCTTGCCAATTGTGCAAGAGAGGCCATGTAGTATGTATTAACTTATTGAAATTAATCTGATAAATGTGGCTGGGAGCGGCATGCAAAATGATCCCTAAATACTTCACAGAACCCTCCACCCAACGTTTGGGAAAATTCATTCCCCAAAGATGCTGAGTAGCCCAGAAGAGCGGTAATGCTTTTGATTTATTGAGATTTAGTTTCAGCCCCGCTAGAGAAACATAATGAGAAATTTCTGCAAGCAACTTTGTTAAGGAACCCACAGGATTCGTTAAATGTAAAAGGATATCATCTGCAAAGACTGATATTTTGAATTTAGAGGAAGGCCCTGATCCCATAGAGATGCCCGAGATATCGCCACTGACCCGCAGATGACCAAGTAAAGGCTCTAAAGCCAGTATAAAAAGTAAAGAGGATAATGGACACCCTTGTCAGGTACCATGGGCCAGTAAAATATCATCAGATAGATAACCATTAACATAAAGAATGGCCCGGGGTTCACTATAAATGGTTTGAATAGCAGATACAAAGAAACCCTCTATACCATAAGCCTGTAAGGTTTGAAACATAAAATTCCACTCTAGCCTATCAAAGGCCTTTTCTGCATCTAAACTCAGTATGAGAGACATCATCTGATGACAGCGATTCCATTCCATTGATGCAAGAAACTTATGAACATTAATTACACTGTAACATCCAGGGACAAACCCCACTTGATCTTCCCCAATAAGGGCAGGGATAATCATCACCAAATGAGTAGCCATAATTATGGCCAAAAACTTGACATCAAAATTTAATAAAGATATTGGGTGATAAGATGTCAGATATTGCAAATCCCTGCCCCTCTTGGGTAGAACCGTAATCATCGCCCAATTAGGTGCTAGCGGGAATGACTCCAAAGCAATCTCAATGTCTTGAACATCTCTCCCAGGGGAAGTGCCACTTGAGGAGCAAGAATTCTGTAAAATTCCAAGGAAAAACTATTAGGCCCTGGCATCTTCAACAATTTAGTGGACTTAATGGTATCCAGAATTTCTTGTAACTGTATAGGTTGGTTTAATTGGGCCAAGTACTCAGTGGGCACTTTGGGAAGAGATACAGTCTGCAGATAAGTTTGAATCTGCTGAAAGTCTCTTATTTATGCAGAATACAAAGCCTGTTAGTATTCCCTAAATTCATGACAAATCGCTTTGCCTGAGGTAACCAATGCCCCTTTAGAGTCCCTAATCGCTGGAATCAATTTAGAGCCCATCTAGCATTTAACCAGGTTCACCAAGGGCTTCCGTACCCTATTGCCAAATTGATATAACTTAAATTTACAGTACATGGTCCCCTTTTTTGCCCGCTGATGTAAGAGAATATTTAACAAATCCCGTACAGACAAAAAGGCAGCTCTATGTGCTGGAGTAGGGTCTATTTCCATAGTTCTTTTAGAGCTACAGAGTTGTTTTTCTAGGACAAGTATGGACCTGGTTAATGCTTTCCTGGGAGCAGCAACACAGAAAATAATGTCCCCATGTAGCACAACTTTGGCGGTCTCCCAGATTAAAATTGGAGAACCCCGACAACAAGCATTAGTTTAAAAAATAACTCCCATTTCTTTTGAATATAGTCACAAAATCCCAAATCTGAGTATAAATGCTTGGGAAACCGCAAAAGCTTGTCCCCCATCTATTGGTCTAAATCCTGCTATATCCACCCACATGGGGGCACAATCTAAAATAGTGAGGGGCTCAATTTGAGCATCCTGGGTCTGGGGAAAGAGACTCAAGCTAAGCAAAAGATAATCAATACAGGAGCATGAGTGATATGCACGGGAGATATGGGTGTATTCCCGGTCTCCCAGCACTCTCCAGGCACCAAGAAGCTCCAGATTACAACATAAATAATTTACCTCAACCCAATTTCAGCACTGGGCAACCACTGATAGAGGAGCAGTTGAGATGTCTATCATGAACACAATTGAAATCTTCACCTAACTCCAGTGTTGTATCAGCATAAGGCAACAAGAGAGTAGCTATATGAACAAGAAACATGATGATACATATTTGGAGCATAGATGTTACAAAATATTATAGGGTGGTCAAATATAGTGCCCTCCACTACTAAATAATGCCCCGCTGTGTCTGAGATTACCTTGAATTCATGGAATGGAACTTGTTTCCCAATTAATAAAGCAACCCCTGCTTTACGAGTTCCTGACTGAGAAGTGTACAGAGCACCCACCCATTGTTTATTCAATTTGCCGTGTTCCCGGGTTTCTAGGTGTGTTTCCTGTAACACAGTGACATATGTACCCCAGAGCCGTAGGGCTTGAAAGCATTTGTAATGTTTTGTAACATAACCCAATCCCCTAACATTCCAGGTAATGCAATGAATGGCAGAGTGAATCATAGCAGACATCAGAAGGGACCAGAACCAATAAGCCAACTTGGTAACGTATATCGGGTCTGAGCCCCCCCAGCCTAGGCTCAAGCCCACCCAAAATAAAAATAAAAATAAAAATTGGAACCCAGGATGATCCCTAAGGTCTTCCCTTTTCCTACCCTTGTCCTAAAACCCCCTCTTCCTCCCCACCTTCCTCAACTCCCCATCCCCAATCCCACTTACAAACAATAAAAGAAAAAACAAAGCCACTACTTTCTCCCTCAGACTCAAGCTAGCTAACAGCTAGGGAAGTTGTGTTCAATATGTGTTGTGTTGGGGCCCCATTCCCCATCTAAGACAATAAGAACATACCAACCAACAGGTCACTTATGGAAAAAGAGAATTTGGCTATTAAGACAAAATAATGTAAGGCCACAGGAAATGTCAGGAAGTTTACAAAGATGTCCCCCAATGAAGCTGGTTCCAAAGGTATCAGCACAATGGGGTCAGTCAACCACTTCTGTGGGTGAAGTAGAAGCTTGCAACTGAGGATTAAAGAAATCTTGAGCTTCTTTGGCAGAATCAAAAGTATGAGAAGTATTGCGGAATATCACCCATAGCTTCACCGGAAACTGTAAGGTGAATCGAACATAGTATTTAAACAGTAGCGAGCACATAGAGGCAAACTCCCTCCGATGAGCAGAGAAGGCAGCTAAATAATCTACAAACATCAGAATCAGGAGATTTTCATATTTTAAAGTCCCTTGTTTATGGTAGCTGCGTAGGATTTTGTCTTTGTGCAGGAAATTAAAACATTTTGCAATTTCCAGTCACGGACTGCTTCAGCCAGGTGTCTGCCCTCCCAGACGATGCGCTTGCTTATTTGTCATAGGCCCCAATACCATGGGCAGGTCTAGCACTCGAGGAAGCCATGATTCCAACACATTACGAAGGCCCAGTCTTCAATAGATTCTGGCAGACAAATTTCTTCGTCGGGATCGATTCCCTAATCAGTAGCTAATTGGTAGCTTTTCACAGTGACACAGTCGTGGTGTCAAGAGCACGCTTGAGCATTCGTACCCACTCATTCACATCATTCAAATGAGTTTCAACTTCCCCCAGTCGGGTAGTATTAGCAGCTAGTAGTGATTGAAGGGTATCAAAACACTCATGAAGGGCTCCCATTTTTTCTTCGAGAGCCTGAAGAATCGTGTTAGCCACATCATTGAGATCATTATTACCATCCGCCAGAGGAGGGTTACTGGTGCCAGCCACCATTTTGGAAGGAAAATGGCTCTTCTCTTTCTGGGCCGGTTTAGTGGCCATTAGGGATGTGCAGTAGGGACAGATACGTTCGATTCGATATTCGTATTTGTCGGGACCCAAATCCGTTACATCCGTTTTTTGGGGGGCCCCGATTCATCAGTTTGTAACTCACCTGGACCGGATGGTATACACCCCAGAGTTCTGAAAGAACTAAAAAATGAAATTTCAGACCTATTAGTAAAAATTTGTAACCTATCATTAAAATCACCCATTGTATCTGAAGACTGGAGGATAGCTAATGTAACCCCAATATTTAAAAAGGGCTCCAGGGGCGATCCGGGAAACTACAGACTGGTTAGCCTGACTTCAGTGCCAGGAAAAATAGTGGAAAGTGTTCTAAACATCAAAATCACAGAACATATAGAAAGACATGGTTTAATGGAACAAAGTCAGCATGGCTTTACCCAAGGTTGCCCTTCTCTGTACCTTCTCCAGTGCATCTATCTTTTTTGAGATGCGGAGATCAGAACTGAACACAGTCCTCAAGATGTGATCTTACCATGAAGTTGTACAGAGACATTATGACATTCTCCATTTTATTCACCATTTCCTTTCTTATAATTCCTAATCAAATTCTGCTTGCTTTTTTGACTGCTGCAGTATGCTGAGCTGATGATTTCCATGTATTGTCCACTATGACACCTAGATCTTTTTCCTAGGTGGTAATTCTTATCATGAAATCTAACATCATGTAACTACAGCATGGATTATTTCTCCCTCTGTTTATCACCTTGCATTTATCCACATTAAATTTCATCTGCCATTTGGATAGTTAATCTTCTAGTCTCAAAAGAGCCTCTTGTTATTTATCACTATCCACATATGATTTAATTACTTTTAATAATTTTGTTTGATTTGCAGATTTGATCACTTCACTCATCATTCTTCTTTCCATATCACTTATAAATATATTTAAAAGCACTGGTACAAGGACAGGTCCCTGTGGCACTCCACTATTTACCTCTCTCTACTGAGAAAACTGACCATTTACTCCTACACTCTGTTTCCTGTCTTTTAACCAGTTTTGCAATCCACAAAAGTACATTGCCTCCTATCCCATGACTATTTATTTTTCTTAGAATAATCTCATAGGTTACTTGGATAAATGCCTTCTGAAAATCAAAATACACTACATCTACTGGCTCATCTTTATCCACAGGTTTATTAACGCCTTCAAAATAATATAGAAAATTTGTAGTGGCAAGATTTCCCTTGGGTAAATCCATGCTGACTGTGTCCCATTAAACCATTTTTCTATATGTTCTGTGATTATGTTTTTAGAATAGTTTCCATGATTTTTCCCTGCACTGAAGTGAGGCTCACTGATCTATAGTTTCTTGGATCATCCATTAAGCCCATTTTAAATATTGGGGTTACATTGGCCACATTTCAGTTTTCGGGTACATTTGATTATTTTAATGATAGGTTACAAATTACTAATACTAGATCTGAAATTTAATTTTTTAGTTGTTTCAGAGCCCTGGGTTTATACCATTTGGTCTGGATAATATGCCATGCTTCAATTTGTCAGTCTGGCCTATTCAATTTTTTAGGTTCACCGTGATTTGGTTCAGTTCATCCGAATCATCACTCTTGGAAACTACCTCTGGAATGGGAATCTACCCAACATGTTCATTTGTAAACATCAAAGAAAAGAATTAATTTAGTCTTTCGGCAATGGTTTTATTTTCCCTAAGTATCCTTTTAACCCATCAATTATCTAACAGTCCAATTAACTCCCTTGCAGGCTTCCTGCTTTGGATATATTTTAAAATGTTTTTATACGACTTGTTTGCCTCTATTGCCAGCTTCTTTTCAAATTATCTCTTAATATGTCTTATCAATGTTTTACATTTAACATGCCAACATTTATGCTTTCTTCTATTTTCTTCAAATGGTTCCTGCTTCCAATTTTTGATGGAAGATTTTTTTTTTTTATAAAATAGATGATTTTACTTCAACTTTTAATGAAGCTGTAGTTGTTTGGTCTTCCTTCTACCATTCTTAATGTGTGAACTATATCTGGACTGCACTGGACTGTCTGGCTATGTCTATGTAGTATATTACAGTTGTGCAATACAATACTACACCGAACAACTTTCACAATGTTTGCAAAAATGTCTCTCACACACTCTATATATGTGCTGATACCTTGTGCGTACACACACACACACACACACATATATATACACACATGCAATCTCTGAGACAGAGAACATACAGACAAGGCTCATGCTAGTGGTCATTGCAATCAACCTCAAGTTCATAATTGGTGCAGATTAGAAGACAATACAGCAGCATACAGAGTGAGCCAGAATGGAAGAGTTGCATATAATTCCTTCAAGGCATGTAGTATTAGGAATCATAAAAAGTACAAAGGCATCAAAACCCCCAGGGCATAGAGTGTTGAGGATTGCAAACAGCACGAGACATCAAAACCCCAAGGCATAGCGTGTGGGCAAGTTATCACAAACAGTACAAATGTATCAAAACCACAAGGCATCTTGAGAGGGGCAAAGGAAACCAACAATGGTTGTATGAACAGCTCAAAGCTGTTAAGGCAACAAAAGAGCAGCAAAGACAGTAATAACTGTGGCATGAATTCCCTAAGGTACCACAGAGTCACAAAGCTTTACCCACAGTAGAGCTACTCTCCAAGCCACCCTGAAAGAGCCAGGAACAAGCCTTGCAGTAACAATGGCAGACTTAGGAAGCAAGGCATACAGCAAGAAAAGAGGTGGGGTGGGAGAAGAAACTTTTATAGTTTTTCTTTTCATACATTTCATACTGGGGACAAAACCAATATGAAATATATGAAAAGTATAACCAAGAAAGAAGCAAAGTAGCAGAACTAGGCCAAAATCATAGAGGGTACAACAAAACAAAAAAAATGGAGTGAGATAAGAAACTTGTATTTTTTTCTCTTTTACGTTTAATTTTGGGGACAAAACAACCCAGTATAACCAAGAATGATGCAGGGTGGAAGAACTAGACAAGGATTCAAGTGGAAAATAGAATGGAAGTATCAAAAACCCCAAACTGTAGCATCAGGAGCAGGACCAGAGTAGCAGCAATATGCCCCATGTGTAGAGACCAGTGCATGGAAGGTAGGCAGGGTGACCCTAAGACTCAAAAAATGTAGTGTTAGTGTTACGCTCTCCTCCTCCAGAAGGGAGGAGTTAGCAATCTGTTATCTCTCGCCCCACCAGGAAGGCGGAGTTAGCAATCTGTTCTGCTTTCCTCCTGAAAGGGGGAGGAGTAGCAATCTGACATGATCTGCTCCTCCAGAGGGGAGGAGTTAGCTATCGGTAGTGCTTATCCCGCCAGGGAGGGTGGAGTTAGTAATCTGTTATCGAACTGCTGTTAGATGCTCCTGTAAGGGAAGGAGGTAGCAATCTGTTATGGATCAACTCCCCAGGGAAGAGGAGTTGGCAATCTGTTCAATGATACTCTTCTGAGGAGAGAAGCTAACAATAGGTATATTGTACTTCGCTACTCAGATAGAAATCTATCATGCCTCCGCTATGGAGTAGCAATCTGTTATATATATAGGCTACTGGCAAGTCCCATAGAAAGAGGAGGTAGCTATCTATATAATAGGGATGTGCAGAGCAAAGGTTTAAGTTCATATGTCCATAAGTCGAAAGGGGGTCCCATTTGCGGTCAATATGGACATATGGAGAATTCCATAAGTTGAGTCTATGTCCATATGTGCAAATAAAAATTTAAACCCCTCACCCTCCTTAATCCCCCCCCCCCCAAGACTTACCAAAACTCCCTGGTGGTCCAGCGGGGTCAGGACGCCATTTCTGACCAACTTTGCAAGGAGCACGTGACGTCGGCGTCACGTCGGAGTGACGCGGCGTCACGTGATTCCCCGCGGGGTCGCTTCCGGGATCCTCGTTCGGCCCAAAAGGAACTTTTGGCCAGCTTGGGGGTGTCAGATCAGCACAGAATTGTAACATGTGTGGATTTGGTGGGGCAGAAGGAAAGCCCCCATGAAATGACACCTTTCTCAACCTGGCTGATTGTGTGGTTGGGCAGATTGATAATGTTGGTGCAGTTTGGGGTATCCATTGTGAGTCAAATTTGCATAGTTGAATTAAATAAGAGATGCTTACATGAAGTAGGGCTACCTACTGTTATGAGTGATTCCCCGTGGGGAATCACGTGAAGTCGGCGCCACGTCGGAGTGACGCGGCGTCACGTGATTCCCCGCGGGTTCCCTCCGGCACCCTCGTTTGACCCAAAAGGAACTTTTGGCCAGCTTGGTGGGGCCTCCTGACACCCCCAAGCTGGCCAAAAGTTCCTTTTGGGCCGAACGAGGATCCCGGAAGTGACCCCGCAGGGAATCACGTGACGTCGGCACCACGTCGGAGTGACGCGGCGTCACGTGATTCCCCGCGGGTTCCCTCCGGCACCTTCGTTCGACCCAAAAGGAACTTTTGGCCAGCTTGGGGGGGCCTCCTGACACCCCCAAGCTGGCCAAAAGTTCCTTTTGGGCCGAACGAGGATCCCGGAAGCGACCCCGCGGGGAATCACGTGACGTCGGCGCCACGTCGGAGTGACGTGGCGTCACGTGATTCCCCGCGGGTTCCCTCCGGCACCCTCGTTCGGCCCAAAAGGAACTTTTGGCCAGCTTGGGGGGGCCCCCCCAAGCTGGCCAAAAGTTCCTTTTGGACCGAACGAGGATCCCGGAAGCGACCCCGCGGGGAATCACGTGACATCGGTGCCACGTTGGAGTGACGCGGCGTCACGTGATTTCCCGCGGGTTCCCTCCGGCACCCTCGTTCGGCCCAAAAGGAACTTTTGGCCAGCTTGGGGGGGCCTCCTGACACCCCCAAGCTGGCCAAAAGTTCCTTTTGGGCCGAATGAGGGTGCCGGAGAGAACCCGCGGGGAATCACGTGATGCCGCGTCACTCCGACGTGGCGCTGATGTCACGTGCTCCTCGCAAAGGAGTTCAGAAATGGCGTCCTGACTCCTCGCTGGATCACCAGGGAGTTGTGGTAAGTCTTTGGGGGGGGGGGATTAAGGAAGGTGAGGGGTTTAAATTTTTATTTTGGATCAACAATCATGATTTCCAACGTATTCAACATAGCTATGTTGAATAAGTTGGAAATCCGATCGTTTACGCCTCATCACTTTTTTAAGTTAAAAAAAATAAATAAGTAGCGTTTTACATTTAAGTTCAAAACGAATGCACACCCCTACTATATAATACTTCCATTAGTGGTGTTAGTGGTCGGTAGTAGTTGGCTCCCACAGAGTGACAGTAGTGTAAGGAATGACCACTTAGAGGAAATGGTGAATCCCTGGGCCGATGGCAGATGACAGCGCCCCCAAGAGGAGATCCTGAGAGGAACCACCAGCTAGGCTATAATATGAAATAAACACAAATAGTTCTTTGTTAGGCTGGAAGTTGGACCACAGTGGTGGCAGTTAGGGATGTGCAGAGCAAAAGTTTAAGTTCATAAGTCCATAAGTCGAAAGGGGGGGTCATTTGCGGTCAATATGGACATATGGAGAATTCCATAAGTTGAGTCTATGTCCATACGTGCAAATAAAAATTTAAGCCCCTCACCCTCCTTAATCCCCCCCCCCCAAGACTTACCACAACTCCCTGGTGATCCAGCGGGGAGTCAGGACGCCATTTCTGAACTCCTTTGCGAGGAGCACGTGACATCGGCGTCACGTCGGAGTGACACGGCGTCACGTGATTCCCCGCGCGATCGCTCCGGGACCCTCATTGCACCCAAAAGGAACTTTTGGCCAGCTTGGGGGGGTCAGGAGGCCCCCCCAAGCTGGCCAAAAGTTCCTTTTGGGTGCGAGGCCAGCTTGGGGTGGTCAGGAGGCCTTGGGGGGGTCAGGAGGCCCCCCCAAGCTGGCCAAAAGTTCCTTTTGGGTGCAACGAGGGTCCTGGAGCGATCGTGCGGGGAATCACGTGACGCCGCGTCACTCCGACGTGATGCCGACGTCACGTGCTCCTCGCAAAGGAGTTCAGAAATGGCGTCCTGACTCCCTGCTGTACCACCAGGGAGTTTTGGTAAGTCTTGGGGGGGGGGGGATTAAGGAAGGTGAGGGGTTTAAATTCTTATTTAGGATCAACAATCGCGATTTCCAACTTATTCAACATAGCTATGTTGAATAAGTTGGAAATCCGATCGTTTTCGCCTCATCACTTTTTTAAGTTAAAAAAAAAAAATAAGTTGCATTTTACATTTAAGTTCAAAACGAATGCACACCCCTAGTGGCAGTAGTAAGTCGATGTGTCCAGCAGGGTTGAAGTCCTTCTGATACTGGAATATAATCTCTGGGTTGCTGACCTGTAGAGAGAGACTAGAAGTAGTGAGTAGACAGGGTATACTGGATACAAGATGGTACACTCACAATAGTAGATGGCTGCAATGGTCTCTATGCCACAGAGTCTTCAGTACATTCAGGAACAGGAGCTGTAGGCGAGCACTGGTTCCTATAAACAATCTGTAATAAGAACTCACAATAGCTGTATATAAAATGGCTTCTAGAGTAGAAGAGAGTCTGTAAAGGATTCTAGGAACATGGGCCCTCGTGGAGCAAGTACCGTTTCCTATCTGCAATCTTGCCAATATAACTCATGATCTCCTTACCTGCGATAACATCTTAGATGAAAGGGAGCCTTCAGAGCTATAGGAATGTAGGCCCTCATGGAGGGAGTACCGATTCCTATCTACAACAGAACTCACTGTGTTCACATCTGCGATCGCTTCCAGGCAATGAGGAGTCTTTTGAGTATTCAGGAACATAGGCCCTCGAGGAGCGAGTACCTGATCCTGTCTTGGCAATCTGAAATCAAGAAGAGAGAGCGGAACCCCCGTGGAGCGGGTACTCCTGGTAAGTTTGAAAAGGCCAAGCAGTGGAGAAGGATTCTCCTCGCTGACTCGGATCATTGTTGCAAGTATTGTGGACTGCCGAAGCAAGTCCTGTTGGAGTTCCTTGCTAACTAGTTCAAAGTTAGCAAACAAAGAACTTTTAAAGTGAAAATGGATGATGTCACTATGGGTAGACGCCCCCGAAGTTCGCGCCCTTGCTGGTACAAAGTCTGGAGTGCAAGCGTGCGCCTTTACGTCATCAGGAACATGGCGGGTCCGTAGCATCAAGCCAGCCCAGGGACACTGGGACCAAGAGACAGGGAGACGTCGTGGCTGCATCTGTCCATCAGAGCTGAAGGGAGTCGCTCTCAAGGTAGAGAGGGTGGAGTGAGGGCGAGAAGAGGTACGAATGCAACAGTTAGGGTCATGGCAGATAGACAGATTGACAGCAAGACTCCAAAATTGTAGCATCAGGAGCAGGACCACAGGGTAGAGCAGCAGCAAGATGCCACAGGTATAGATACAGGGGTATGACAGCTAGGCAGAGTGGCAACAAGACCCCTAAATTGTAGTGATACAAACTCAGTTCCTGTCTTTCAAATTATCCCTCAATGTGTGTGCAAAAAATTCACTGTCACATGCAAAAACATACACATACACAGTGGATGTGTATACTGCAGACTGACTCCTTTTGCACATATAAAAAAATGTTAGAACGAGAATAAAGTGAGAAGGCTGCTAAGGTTAGGCTTCTCTTCTCTTCACTCTGTCTTCAGATAACCTGTACAATGCACTGTGCAGAATTAGACAGACACAAAACGTCAGTGTTCACTGTTTCTATATCTCCAGTCTACCACCCTGGCCTAGTAGAGTGATAAAAGCAGTGCCTCTGTTTTTCTGTGAGTGAAAGCACAGTGACTACAGCATTGAATATCAAAAGAAGCTCATTGCCAATGCCAAAATTATTCTCTCTCTCTTTTATAAAGCTTTTCTTTGACTCTAAGAGAACTTCTCTAAATACAAGTTTTCTCTGCAAAACCCAAGAGAGAAAATGGAGTTTCTTTGCACATGCTAAGACTTTTCAGTGGGAAGACATCAATGTCACTTGATCCAGATGCCAACTATAGGATAGTTAAAAAAAACATGCTTCACATTTATTGGTCCTATTTCTTGTCTATTTTACTACTTCTCCTGCTTCAGCTCTGAACTATCTACCATCTCACATAGTCAAACGTTGGTTGCTAGTCTCACTGCAGCTTCACACTTTTCAATGTGGCATAGCCTTGAATGGGAAACATAAACAAATGAAATGAAAAATTTTGTTTAAATTCATGGGGAACTTCCATTCATTTTGGGTGTCCATTAATGAAACAAACATGGTATTATTCCTTGCAGGTTGCCCATTCATTTCAAATAAATCCACAACCCTATTAAATAGTTTCAAATTCCCCATAAGACTTGCCAAAAGTCCAGCGGGGGTCCGGGAGCGACCTCCTTGAGCGCCAGCGTCCGATGCCAATACTCAAAATGGCGCCGATCGCCGTCATAGTGAGGGCAAAGGCGATCGGCGCCATTTTGAGACTCAAAATCGCCATCCGATGCGAATACTCAAAATGGCGCCAACTGCCTTTGCCCTCACTATGACGGCGATCGGCGCCATTTTGAGTATTCGCATCGGATGGCGATTTTGAGTCTCAAAATGGCGCCGATCGCCTTTGCCCTCACTATGACGGCGATCGACGCCATTTTGAGTATTGGCATCGGACGGCCGGCATTCAAGGAGGTAGCTCTCGGACCCCCACTGGACTTTTGGCAAATCTTGTGGGGGTCAGGAGGCCCCCCCAAGCTGGCCAAAAGTCCCTGTGGGTCCAACGGGGGTCCCGGAGCAACCTGCCGTCCGATGCCAGGACTCAAAATGGCGCCGATAGCCTTTGCCCATACTATGTCACAGGGGCTACCGGTGCCATTGGTCAGCCCCTGTCACATGGTAGGAGCACAAGATGGCGCCGATGACCATGTGACAGGGGCTAACCAATGGCACCGGTAGCCCCTGTGACAAAGGCTATCGGCGCCATGATGAAACTAGCACAGAGGGTGTGAATGAGTTCCCGGACCCCACTGCTGGACCACCAGGGAGTTTTGGTAAGTCTTGGGGGGGGTCAGGAGGGTCGGGGTTTAAATTTTTATTTAGGCCGAATAAAACAGAAATCTGTTTAATACGTGGGGAGTCATGATGCGTTTCGCCTCCCCACGTATTTAACAGATAGCAAAAAATAAGTTGTGGATTACAAATCCCTATGGATCATATCCATGTTGAAAATGTGGTTGGTGAAATTGTGACTATTATAAGTATTTATGTTAATGTTTGATAGGACAACAGTATTTCTATCTTAAAAGAAAGGAGCAAAACGTTATAGAAACGCAAATACAGTATTTGCAGGTTATAATACTTACTGAAGTTCTAAAGGTGAAGGTAAAGGTGAAAGAGAAGAAGACATACAAAAGCTGCGATCAATACCAGCCCTTCAGAGCAGATTGTAAAGTTCAAATGCTTGTCAATTTTTAAAGTTGACTTCTTGGATGCAATAAGTAAGGGATGAAGACAAGGAAAAGCAGGAACAAAAAACATTTGTAGTAAAATCAAGGATTTTAAGTGTTTTTAAAATGAATATGCTGTCTTGCAGCAGTAACTGTCCAACATAAAGATGTTTGGTCTGAGAGTTTCTGGACTGGTGCAAATTCCTGTATGTGCTGTATGGAAAGGGTCACAGACAGCAGTTAGGACATTATGGAGTGTATTTCATTGGGAAAATCACTTGGGTTTTTTTTTTTTCCATCCTGAATATTTGATTTTACGACAATTGATAGAAATAGATATTCAGAGTCAGAATACTATCTGCTTTCTCTCTAACAAAACTATTTTGTGTGACGTAAGTCCAAGATCACTGTATTTCGTTTGGTTGTTAAAATGTCTTTATTGCCATAGATCTGTAATTATATGTGAAAGAAGTATCTCAGAAAATTATTAAAACAAAGGAAACAGATCTTTTAAAGTACAACTGCAGAAGCTCATGACATTTTGAAAAATGTTTTGTAGAGTGCAATAAATCATAGGCCTAAGAAACTATAAAGCTTCATAATTTCTTTGGGAGATAATAGTAAATGCAATTGTGTAAACTATGCTATACTACTTGAAGTAAATGATGAAAAGGCATCTTAGACGGGAATAAGTACTCTAAAGTTAACTTTTCTCTTAGATTATATTGTTATGTTTGTTATTTGCAATATATTTAATATAAAATGTTATGAGTTTGCATAATCACGCTTGAGAAACTAAAATATGGTGCTATATTGAGATAAAAAAGAAAGAAAAGTATAAAACATAACTTAATTATGTTGAAACTACATTGCAGTTATGCAATAATGTGACCATTAACTTGCTCTATAACAAGAACAACTCATGGATAATGATTTTCTCTAAGCGTTTGGTTTTTGGAGAGCTTTCATACACAGAGTAAATAGGACCAAATTAAATCAATCAAATATTTAACTGAATGTCAGTTAACCTCTGCCTTTGAGAATCATATTAATTGGTACAGATATTATGACTTCCCTTTTGGGGATCTGTCCTGGCAAGATTAACATCTTTTTCACTGGATATTAACATTCTATAAATTAGAGGTATGCCCAAAGTAGCAACAGTGACCTTCCTTTTCTTTTACCTGCAACTGATCACTCGAGAGTCAGCAGATTACCATTTTATGAATTTCTAGGCATGCATTATATATTATTGTTGTATATATATAATGTCTCTGTAGGGAACAGTTTGGACTTTGTAAAAAGAGATCTCATCAGCACATTTTTAATATGAAAGGTTTTAACACTGCAGGTAAGATGACTATTATGATGATGATTATTATTAGATGAGAGATTTAAAATATACTCCAAAAGATTTTGTCAGATAGGTGATGTAAAACACAGATAAGTTCTGTTGCATCCCTCCTCACCCTTCCCATCAGCACTTTGACCCTTATTCACATTAATGCATTAAGCGTTAAAGGGCCAAAACACATGATATTTAGCACAGGACTCATTATTTTTAAAGAGGCCTATTCACTACATGGTGGATTTTCAAAGGACTTCTGCATGTAAAAATAGTCTATATGCACATAAGTAGCATGTATATGCTACTTATATGGAAACAGGATGCTGGGTTTGATGGATCCTTGGTCTGACCCAGTATGGCATGTTCTTATGTTCTTAAGTTATAGACACTGAGAGTACCCACATATTTTCATTTTCGCAGATACATTTTACTGGGGAGAAAAGGGGCCAAAATGCATGCTATTAGTAGGGGTTTGTTTGAAATGAACTAGGAAATACCCATAATATTTCTATTTCATTTCATTTTATATTTTTAAAAAATTGATAGGAAAAAATATATAAATTCTTGTTTTTCCTATCATTTTTTTTTGAACAGGCCCAAAAAGCAACATAAAAAACCATACCCAACCCTTCCCTTTTAGTTCAATATTGAGTCTCCCCACCAGCTGAAAACACCTGTCCACCTGTCCACCTGTCCACCCTCCCAACCCCCCTTAGACTCACCAATATTGCCTCAATATTTCCCTGGTGGTCTAGTGAGGGGCCCGGAAGTGACCGCCTGCTCCCAGGCTGGATGCTGCCATTATTCAAAGGGTGTGAGCTGCTCATTGCCCCATCATTTGACAGGGTCTGCCCAATGGCACCGGTAGCCCCTGTCCTAAGGTAGGAGCAAAGGATGGCCAGCACCATTTTGAATAATGGCAGCAGCTGGCCCAGGAGTGACATATTGCTCCATGGTCCCCCACTAGCCCATCAGGGCCGTATTGGTGAAATTGGGGGGGGGGGGGGGGTGAGGCAAGTAGGCTAGGGTGTTGAGGGTTTTCAGCTGGTGGTGGGGGTTCAGTATTGTACTAAAAGGGAAGGGTTGGGGCTAGTTTGGGGTTTTGTTTTGTTTTTTAAAGAAAAACAAAGTTAAAAAAAACCAATCTGGAGGTGGACCCAAAATGGCCCACACTTAAAACAAAAATAAAAAGACAAGAAAATTTTGGGGGTAACCAACTTTCAAACCTATATGCAATATAGCATTTGTGTGGGTAAGTGAGTGCGGAAAGACTAAATTGTTAGTATTTTAAAAACTGTCTGATGGAACTGAACAGCTTTTAAAACACCACATATTTCTGCCACAAAAGTATGTGCATATGTGTTAGTATAAGCAAATATTTTCAGTGCAAGAGCTTGTATACTTTCCCTACCCATTTTAAAACATACAAATTAATATTTAGCGTGCAAAATAATTGTGGCACTATGGGGTAACATGCGCTGGCACGTGCATGTTATAAAATCAGGGATTGGCACGTGAAATGGGGTGCACAATTGTGCAACTTGCATGCACTGACATCCGCGGCCTTCCCCTGTTCCTTCCCCCGTTCCCTCCCAGGCCGTTCCGAATTCGGAGCGGCCTGGGAGGGAACCCCCTAACCTAACCTCCCTTCCCCTTCCCCTAACTCTCCCGCCCCCTAGCCCTAATCTAGACCCTCCCCCCGGACCTTTGTCTTACCTGTTGCGCCTGCCACAGGCAAGCGCAGGCTGTGCATGCCGACAACCTGCCAGCACGCAATCCCCCTGGCACAGCAGCAAATGGCTGCAGTGCTGGAAGCCTCTGACCCCGCCCCTCCCCGCAGACCACCCCGTCCTCTCCCCGCCCCTATTTTGAAGCCTCGGGACATACGCGCATCCCAGGCCTTACTAAAATAGGCCCGGGTGCGTAATCCGATCTATGCATGTAAATCCAATGGATTTACGCGCGAAGGCTTTTTAAAATCTACTCCGTTTGAATACATACTTAAAATTACATGCAGAGGCAAGAACTTACATAGTTGTCCTGGAGCAGGGCTCGGAAGTAAGCACAGTAGTTGCTGTTTTGTAAGAGAGATAGATATTCACTACTAAATTATTTGTATATTTTTACACCTACTAATTGACTAAACCAAGTGAAACCAGACTTTTCTGTTTTCTGCAGTTTTGGGGTGAGATCTGCGTGAACTAGTCAGGGTAAAGTGCTAAAGGGTCTAGGTGAACTGGAGAAGAACTGGGTAAACTGGTGGAGATATTGGTGAACTGGTGATTGCAAGTACACATGCAAGTATTTTCAAAATGCTATATATTCATAGTTTAAGAACTACCTGCCTCCACATACAGTTCTGGGTACGTATTCATACAGTATCACAATTATTTTGCTTACTAAATATTCCTATGTATGTTTATAAAATGGTTACGGAAAGTGTGCTTGATTTTGCATTGGAAATATTTGCTTATACTCACAGATACGGATGTACTTTTGGAGTAGAAATATGTGATATTTTCGAAGCTGCTCAGCTCCCACCACACAGTTTATAAAATACTAACATCAATCTCTGAAACATCCATTTACACGCACAAATGATGTACCACAGATAGGTTTGAAATTTGGGCTCTAATAGCATACATTTTGGCATGCTGTAATGTTTAACTCACTTATGTGAATAGGGCCAAATTGACCTAATAGCCAACATGTGAATAATTCTCAATATGGCTCCTATTCATAAAGGCCCATTAAGCTTTAATGAGCCAGAAAATACATTATAAGTGAACAGGTCTCCTTGAAAATAATGGAGTCTGCATAAATAATGCCCATTTTGACACATTAACATTTAATCCATCATTATGAATAGGGGCCTGTATGTTTCTAAGAGTTTCTCCTGCAAAGTCAGCAGTGCCATCTAATTTTCTAATCACTCTTTTGTGATTTCTAAAGTGAATGTTACCTTGGTGAGATCATACAGTAGTGGGCATATAATTTTACAAGGGGAGCAGACAGTTCAGGGGTGAGGGCATGGTACCTAACCATCATCTGGGGCACCTCTCCTCCTAATCACATTCACTGCTGCAATGAGGAGAGGGAACCAACCTTGCCCCCTACTAATGTCATTGATGGCCATCAATCTAGTCCTTTAAAAAGCCATACCAAGAGAT
Source organism: Rhinatrema bivittatum (assembly GCF_901001135.1). Classification (NCBI taxonomy): domain Eukaryota; kingdom Metazoa; phylum Chordata; class Amphibia; order Gymnophiona; family Rhinatrematidae; genus Rhinatrema; species Rhinatrema bivittatum. Next base: position 78,959 of record NW_021820979.1, read on the forward strand.
CATATGGAGCCAGCGCTGGGGGGAGGGGAGGGGGGGAGGAAGCCAGTGCAGAGTTGAGTGCGTAGTGCCTAACTGGCATCCAGGGTCCCCTCATCCTGCCTTTAATCCTCCCTGTAACCATTTCAGCTGTCATGAGAACTCTTAACAGAAGGCATGGGAATTATTACCCTTAACTAATAAGCCATGATGGTTTTAACACAACTGCAACATTGCTCTCCACTTCAATGATGGGGGGGGGGGGGAATTGAACTTAGATGACAATTATAATGGGCACTGGCTTTTATGGTCTGGGGTACTGATGCACAGACATAAGGGAAAAAGCACAGGACTGCTCCTATGGCCACTGTCTGAATTTTCAAGAAGGCTCATCACCCAGTAAAAATGTTGCCAGCAGTAATTTTTTTATGGGTTATCATTTGGCTTGGGGTTGGTTGCATGGAGCTGCAGTTACAACCTTTAAGAGAACATGTGGGCAACATTCATGGAGTGGCAGTAACAGTAACATGGGATAACCTGCAAAGAGTAGCAATTACTACCATAAAAAGCTTGCTAGACAGACATGAAGGACCCTTTTAGTCCTTTTCTGCCAACATAACTATGTTACTATGTTACTATGTATGAGATCTATCTGATTCCACCCCTTGCTGTCATCACTGATGGCCACTGACCTGTTTCTTGGAAGAGCTGCACAGTAGGTGGACCTTCCCACTAGGGAGCCTGGTGCTGAAGGGCTATGCCAAATGGTGTACCCCTTCATGTCTTATTTTAAGTGCACCTTCTTTAACCTCCTCTCCCCTCCACAGAATAACCTTGCTCTGATTGCACCTACAAGAGATCTGCTGCATCCTCTCCTACCCCTATCCAGGACTGAAGGTAAGCTACTGTACAGGTAAACTCTACAATATCAAGATGTTAACTTGCTCTCACCTACCCACAACATGCCCATTCTCTTTGCTTTTAAAATGTGTCAAACGCTACCCTAGTTCCTCCCTAACCTTTTCCAAAACTCATGATCACAGGATAGATCTACTATTACCCACACCACATCCCTGAACCATGCAGGTGAAGGAATCAAATTAGATTCCCTAAACACCACTAATGATAGCATAATAGCAGGATAATATATGAGTGAACACCCAGTCCATCAACAAAAAGTCCAAAATATTGCATGATCTACTCAAAGACATCTCTGCAGACATATTTTGCCTCACAGAAACATGGACTCTAGATGCTGATATATTTCAGCTCAACCAAATTCGCCCGATGACCACTATGTTCACACACCTTACAAACACAAGAGAGGTAGTAGGGTAGCAATTATCTTCATGAAAACCTGGTGAGAGGTTGTATGTAAGTGCTGAGTGCAAAGACCTCCTTGCTTACAGAGAATGAATTTGTGCAAAGACCTCCTTGCTTACAGAGAATGAATTCTATCCCCGGAGGCTACAGTGGCAGATCTGGAGGAGCTGAAGCAGAGAGGTATGTAGAGGAGACCATCAGGAACATAGACACTGAGTCCAAACTCCAATCTGACAGTTCTGTGCTACCTTCAATGACAAAGTCACCTTGGAGTATTAGGAAGTAATTCTGTTACTAGTTCTGTTCTCTAGGTGATGCATTACCCTCTCACACTGAGGCTGGGTCTCCAAGGGCTTGTGCCCAGTAGGGAAGGGTTAGGTTGACTATCATAGTTGCAGCTTTTATTATTATGAATGTAGATAACTGGTTGACTTGTGGATGTAAGGATCACTTCATACTTTTCCTGCCTGGAGTGAAGTTGGCAGACCTCATATGTTATCTAGATATGATTTTAGACAGTGCTGGGGAGGAGCCGGCTGTCGTGGTATATACGGGCACTAACAATAAAGAAAGTTGTGGGAGAGTGGTTCTGGAAGCCAAATTTTGACTCTTAGCTAGAAGGTTGAAATCCATAACTTCCAGGTAGCATTCTCTGAAAAGCTCCCTGTTCTTTGAGCAGGACCCATATGGCAGGCAGATTTCCAGAGTCTCAGTGAGTGGATGAGATGACAATGCAGCAACACAAGGCAGCAACACGATATGGCAGCAACACAAGGCTACCCTCATTATCCCCTCACCCAGGCAATCTAAACTTGCCTCCACTAAAGCTTGAGCACTATCTTTAGCTGGGCCTGCCCTCTGGAACAAATTCCCTCCCTTTCTGCGGCAGGAACCCTGCCCAAAAAAATTCAAACACAATCTAAAAACCTGCCTCTTCAAGCAAGCATTTGCATAACAGCTTTCCCTTTGGGCCTTTTGCCACTTGTAATTTAACTTCTTTTCTCCTTATTTAACCACACATTTTTCCTGTAAATAGCTCCTTCCTTCTTTCCCTATATTGTATTTTATTTCTCCCCCTTTTCTAAACTGATGCCCTTTTGTAAGTTAATTGTTGAATCTGTCTGTTAGTAATATTATGTATTCGTTCCTTTTTGTTTATTGGTTCCAAGTTTCTCTGTAAAGCTCAGTTAGCTATATGTTGTTTCATGTAAACCGATGAGATGTTCCCAACGTTCATCGGTATATAAAATCCTCTAAACAAATAAATAAATAAATGCAGGAAAGACGGCTTTGGTTGTGTTAGGTACAGGGCAACATTTAGGGGAAGGGGGATCCTATTAGTTTGTGCTAATCTTTTGAAAGGAGATAGATACATTTTAAACTAGAACATAGGAGAAAGTCAACATTCATTCAGTAGCACATGGTTCTGAGGGAGGTATCTCCAAAGAAAACTAAAGAGGCACTGATGAGCACCAAGCAAGATTGCTGCCAAGTTCTTCAGCTCATCAGATCTCCTTATATACTTGTAGAATGTGTTGCTGATTGGCCTCTTCTGTACTCTTGCAGTTTGCTTTGGGAACGACAAGCATGTCAGGCACAAAACCTGGCAAGATGGAAGTGACTTTTTAAATTGCTTTGGGGTTCAAGAAACCAAACATGAGCCCTGAACTGCAGAACTGTGATGAAATCATCCATGCATATGGACTTGATTCTCTCGGAGCTACAGCAGCTTAAAGATAAGCGGCATCAGAATACTGAAACAGCTTGTGCTATCAAGTTAGAGCTTTCTGATTTTACTTCAAGTGCTGCAACATTTCAATCTTGCATGGAATCACTGGAAATCAGAATGGATATCAGAAAAACTGTGGTTTCTGAGCTCAAGTCGGCCTCAGTTAAAATGGCCTCCCTTCAGTGTGATTTTGAAGACCTCTCCAATTGCAATTGAAGAAGTAACATAACAATTCTTGGCGTGCCTGAAGGCAAGGAAGGGCCCAGTATTTTATCATTCCTGAGGCATCTAATCCCAGTAAGTTTTGCTCTGCAATTTGAGCTTCCCCTCAAAACTGAGCATGCATATCATGTACTCTCCAGGCCCACTCCTCAAGTGAGACACCCACAACTGATTATCATGAAAATCCTTTGATATCAGCAAGTATTAGTCATTCTTGCAACCGCCAAAACCAAACCACCAATTACCTATGAGTCTATAAGACTTACTTTTGTTACAGATTTGATGAAAACAACAGTTGCAGAAGCTCATTTTAGGCCTGAGACCGCACCTCAAAGAGATTGGTGCCCAGTATGGGTTGCTCTACCTGGCGCAAATATGTGATACAATCAATAATATTACTCACACCTATGATTCATCTGAAGAATTGGTAAGTTATCTGGATGGACTAAAATTTACAGCTCTGAGGGTTACTTGAACTTTTTTTTTGATTCGGCATTCTTCATTTCTAAGCAATATAGCCTCTTGTAGATTGCTTCGAAACCAAGATCTCTGGTCATTATTGTTGAATATGGAGGCATAGAGCACACTTGAGGCAGCTTTCTTCGCAGGCAGGAAGAGAAGGGAAGGGGTGAGCCCTCACGAGGCTCTTCCTTTTATTGTACATTCATACAAAGGCAGATGATGTGTCATTACATGATTGGCTACTTTCCCATAGCAACAGATGAGTCCCTACACTATTGGTTTTGGCTCAGGGGGTGTGCACGGATCATATCATTGGCTGCTGAATTCTATACCTCCTGACTTTGTCCTGCCTCTGACTAGGGAACACCCAGCCTTACTTTCAGGCTATCAGGATTAATTATAAGCCAGAGAAATACATGAAGTCAGGTATCCTTCCTAGGCAGAGAGGCTTAAGCACAAGTGATGCTTTTATTCAGGCAAAGGTCATGGAGAAGGGAAGTTAGTGTAAAACCCTGATGAAATGGCTTGCTGGCAAGCTTATATTTCCCACATCTCACCCTTTCTGTTTTTGTTTAGGAAGCTCAATAAAGCTTTAGACCCTTACTGAAATCTGTTATGTCTTGGTATGGGCTGGAAATAGGGGAAGGGGGATTATGGAGAGAAGAAAGCTAATTCGATGTGGTGTGCCAGCTGCCGATGAGCTCCTGAATCTCCATATCACCCAGAGCTGGTGCAGGTGGTGTGCCAATGCTGCATGGCTCAGGATTCCCTATTAGGCATCTTACAAGACATCTTTATATCCGGGCTGAGAGCAAGGTTTCAATATGGATATGAGGTTTGGGTATGCACTGAATACAGCATCACAGGCAAATAATTAAGACAATTATGGTCATTATAATAGAAATCACCCTTTTGAGACCAGAAATATCAGGGAGCCAGAACCATAGCCAGTCCCATGGAGAAGTTGGTATTCTGTCTGAAAGTGGTGCATCAGCATCCATGGTTTCTATCTGCTCTATGGTATGTGTGAGGTTTGCTTTATAGACTGATATGTACACACAGCAATGAGATCCAATTAATGCACAAACACCACCCTTTAAGGCTAAAATGGTTTCTAAGGTATAGCTGTTCTGTATTGCTACTTCTCTAATCTGAGAGACTTCTGTTGTGAGTAGTTTTAATGCATGGACTGTCTGATTAAATATGGCAGTCGTCCAGTTAGCTAGGATGTGTAAGTCTCTGTAATTCATAGCTGTCCCCATTGGGGGAAACAGGCTTCTAGCTATCTGAGTTTCTGTATACTTTTCTATGGGATTATTTATCGCCTCCCTTTTGTTACGGAGCCTTGCTTTGGGTACATTTTTGACTGCATAGTATGAGGGGAGGATGTAGCCTAAAGTGCATCTGTCTCTCCATCTTGGGGAAATGCACATATATGCTCAACGCCCACATCACATCCATATGTTTCCTAACAGATTAGTGGACATGTCATTGGTTATCATTTGGGCTATATAACTACAAAAGGTAAATCCTTCATCCCCTCTATACTTTCTGTACTTGCTTGGGTCTCCCACTGCACATCCTGAAATCTGCCAATTGCATACATATGTGGTATAACTATGCAAGTGTTCAGTGATTAATACATAGGTTCTGTTACAATATGGATATTTCCCACCTGAATCCCTTTTCCCATCCCCTGTATCATAGTCCCAACAAAGAGCGGCAGTCTCTTGAATACGGCTACCAATGTGTAGTATGGTATTATTAACTGGAGAGTTAATGAAAACCTCTCTGTAAAGGATAATTAGTCCATACTGTAAGGTTAAATGGTACAGCATGCATCAGTAGTTCTCCGCAGGCTTGGGTTGGCATGTGTGTGCCGATCCAACAGTCTGTTCGACTCAACAGGTGTGAAAAGTTCTGTGCATCGAGGATGTATATGTTGTTCTGTCAGAGTCCTTGTTCTGAATTCGCCATAGCTGGAGAAATAAGGCAAAGGAGGAGGATGCAGAACACAATTGTTAATGAGTTGGCATTCAGGCAAGAAAAGGCGGCTAATAAGTTCTCTGGAGTTTTCTCAAGGCCTTGCTGTTCTAAGAGTTGTGCAGATTGGTCAGATAGGGCCTTGATCTGTCCCCAGGTCATGTGGTGCTGCTTTTTGCAAGGAGTCCAGTCTCTGTCCTTCTGAGGGCTGTGGAGGCTCAGGGAGAAGTTGGGGATCGGGTCCTGTAGACCTGGACACCTTTCCATCTCTCCACGACTTGATACCTGTGGAAGCAAGCAGAGAAACATATCCTCGTTCCCCATTTTAAGGGAACGGGACCGTACCAGACATTAAATATTCTATACAAAACTGATGGCTGTGGGTGACTAACCCTAGTCCCATAATGATTACTCATGGCTGTGGTCTTAAATTTAGTTAAAGTGATTTAAAACAATACTTTGTTCAGCCAGTCCTGTTTAGGGGAAAATCCAGGGGCATTATTCCCTCCTTTTTCTTTTTGTTTGGTCCAGAGCTCTTAAGGGTATGATTGGCTCTCTCCACAATGGCTTGCCCTGTGGTGTTGTAGGGGATGCCAAATAAGTATTTAATATTCAATTATTGACAAAATTCATGCAAAGGAATGGCTGCAATAAGCAGAGCCATTATTAGTTTTCAGAACAGAGGGTAGTCCCATTATCAAGAAAGTTTTTATGCAGTGATCAATTTTCATTCAGTAAAATAGCAATAAATATAAATTAATCATTTAAAGGAAAAGTCATTTGCAGTAAGCAGAATCAAATGACAAGTATATTAGACATTACATTAAACATATGTTACACAAGACTGACACATATTCATTCATCTTGCTAATATTCATTTACACAAAACTGACACATATTCATCCATCCTGCAAATATTCATTCATACTAGTCTTCTTGACATCAAGACAGACAACAGATAACACATAATTTGAGCTAAAAATCTTATCAAAAAGTTATCAAAAACAAAATTAGATCAAGGATCAAAAGTCAAAAGTCAAAAGGTGTTAGAAAAATGTTAAAATAAACTGCAAAGTGTTCACCTTCACATCTCCTCATGGCAGGAAGGCTGTAAATCTGGAAAATATTAAAAACTGGCATACAGCAAAAAATTTTATTACGGTAAGGATTAAAGTGAAATTCTTACTTTTTTAACCTTGGAGAATCAATTCTATCATTCAATTTAATAAAATCAATTTGGATTTGCAAGAAAAGGTTTGGGAGGGATTGCTTTAGATGTAGCAACCTCTGTCAGTAAAAATTTTAAGGTTCAGAATTCTGTATAAATTTTGTGAAAAAGAAAATAAAACTGAAGTGTCCTTAAGACATGAGGACCGCAGATCTGAAAAATAAAAACTAGTATACAACAGAATTATTAAAACAATAATATAATATAACTTGTAGAATAACATAGCGCCTCCTAGTGGAGACCCCATCATTACTTTATAGATTGCAACTATTGTTCCAGGTTGCAATCAATAATACTCTGAGCTTACTTTCAATGTGGAATATCAGAATATAATTTCTTCTTATAATTATTAGAATAGGAAATTAAACACGCTGTTCGCTCAGCTCTGTCTGCTGCACGCTAAAGTTTGAAAGTATTAAAAGATTAACTAGAGAGAGAAACTGCAGGACTAAGTCCAGTTTTTTTTTTTCTTTTCAAAAGTTCTCCCTCCCTCCCCCATGAGTGGCAAGCAAGAGTTAACAGAAAGACAGTAAAAGGGGTGGGAGGAGCAGTGTTTCTCAAAAGAAAAGAACTGCACCCAAGGAATTAATCCTTCAGTCAATAGGAACTTAAAGATAGCATTGTTTAACAATAGATAACATCAACCACAGACAATGGCTGGCGAGGATTTGCTGATTCCTTGCAGACAGATTCTATTTTAATTTACTTTTGTCCTGAAAGGGAGAATTACAGGTTCTGTGTGCTAGCAATTCAAACTATAAACTTAAATCTCAGAGAAATGGAGTCATTTTAAATGTGAGCCAAATAAACTTTGCAAAAAGTGAACATTTCACATGTAATTCACACAGCAATTGTTCAAATTCCAGTACAGTTTTAACATAAGGCTGTGCATACACTTTGTGGGGGAAATACTCTCAAAGTATGCAGATTTTTTGTAACTGAATATCAAAGACTAATAGAAACCATTTTTTCCAAATCTGTACTGTTTGTTAAGAGAAACCATTTTTTTTTTCATAGTGATATTTTCTTTGCTTGTAACGCAGGAGTCTAATTAAATCCTTTTTTTCATATTGATATTTTCTTTGCTTGTAACGCAGGAGTGCAGCTGCTTGGCCCAAGGTCTTATACGCTGATTTCTTTGAAGACCTGGGGGCATAGCCACTGCTCATGGCATTCCGGGCTGCACTCAACTCTATTGCTGCCACACCCAGCTCTTTAATCTCTTTTGTAATAGGAGAGGTTTGAATCCCTTTCAATAATTCCTCTCTTTTGAGATTTCCATGTTCTAGGTGAAATCCTATGCTGACCGCGGCACATAAATTGTTACCGGGAGCAGGGGTTTGAGATGGTAAATTACCTGGACAAGTTGATGATGCAGAGTCAATGACTGTCTCAGGCAATGGCAAATGAGGGTACAGGGAGTGGTTGGTGGGGGAAGGGGGTTGCAGGCAAGATGGAGGAAGGCTAGTTTTTCTGACCTCAGTGTTTTCAGTTTCCTGGGGCCTTTTCTCTGAGGTGGACGCAGAGGAAGCCACAGGAGCCATGTGAGTGTGTGTCCCCAGATGTTCTATTTCATTTTCTGTCCCCCTTTGTTCATGGTTCTTTTCTGTGATGGGGAAGGCTTGAAGTCCTTCTAATAATTCTTCTTCTGTAAAGTTTTCTTTCTGCTGAAATTCAATGCTAATCGCCCCACCCAGGCCAGGTTGTGGCTCTATTGTTCTCAAGGGTTGCTTTTCTAAAGAAATGGGGAAGGTGTGAATGGGCTTGGGTGTGGGTATGGAGAGCTGATACAAAGAATTTGCTGTCTCTGAGGGAGACTGAGCATAAGATGGGGGAAGGGTATGTCTGCCTGCTTCTAAAAGCACATGGTTTGAAACTGCTGTCTTTAAACTTTTTTTTTTCTATGTGTTCGATGGCCTCTGTACATTTTTGCCAGATTAATCTTTGCTTTATGGGAGCTCTGGGAGCCGTATGAAGACAATTGCCGATTAAAATCCAGTCCTGGGTATTTAGAGTTCTAGCCTCCATTGAATACCAAGGGCAACGGCATGCTATTTCACTTATTAATTTTTCTAAGTCCCCCAGGCTGACTTGCGCTATTTTTCTTCTGGTGATGAAATAAGGATTATTGATTATTTTCTGCAGCTCCCTGGCATGTAGCCTCTGCTGTACAGTCAAATCATTGCCCATGCTCACGAATGTGGGGAACAAACTTGCTGAGAAATACTTTAAAATTTACTAAGAAGTACTTTTTAAAAATATTACGATTGCAAATCTGTTGAACGGTACGTACCTTAAGCTATGACCAGCCGAAATGAGCATGGAGTTTATCATCACTGTCGGGCTCACCAGATGTTGAATATGGAGGCATAGAGCACACTTGAGGCAGCTTTCATCGCAGGCAGGAAGAGAAGGGAAGGGGTGAGCCCTCACGAGGCTCTTCCTTTTATTGTACATTCATACAAAGGCAGATGATGTGTCATTACATGATTGGCTACTTTCCCATAGCAACAGACGAGTCCCTACACTATTGGTTTTGGCTCAGGGGGTGTGCACGGATCATATCATTGGCTGCTGAATTCTATACCTCCTGACTTTGTCCTGCCTCTGACTAGGGAACACCCAGCCTTACTTTCAGGCTATCAGGATTAATTATAAGCCAGAGAAATACATGAAGTCAGGTATCCTTTCCTAGGCAGAGAGGCTTAAGCACAAGTGATGCTTTTATTCAGGCAAAGGTCAGGGAGAAGGGAAGTTAGTGTAAAACCCTGATGAAATGGCTTGCTGGCAAGCTTATATTTCCCACAATTATTCATCTCTGCTGTTGTTTCAAGTCCCATCATATAGCCTTACCTTTTTCTGATGCTGGCCTCAAACAATCACCATGATGACTACTTATCTTTTACCTTATTCAGTCTCCATTGCAGAGTTCTTCTTTAAGATGACTAATTTAACACTGATTTTCTCTTTTATTCTCTGAAAGCCATTTGATATGGAAGTGCAAACTCTTCCACTTCATTAATATTTGCATATGCTGGAGTACATGATTGCCATATCTACGCATTCTTAGATAGAACTATATTTCTCATCCCTGAAGTTGTAGCAGATGGTCTTGTTTTTTCTTTTTTCTATACCTCAGTTGTCTTCACAGCAACATATTTAGTTATACCAGCATCATTGGAGGACTGAGCAGCCTAACCCCTTTGCCTCACTACCCCCTACTTTTTTCTCTCCCTGGTATTGTGAGTTTTCACACTTCTCTTCTTTTTTTATATATATGCACCACTTTTTTTTTTTTTTTAAATTAATGTTGTTTTGTGTCTAGGTCCTCTTCTTATGAAGTTTCCCATGCACCTTAGCATTTCATGTTTTTCTATTTGCTGTCTATCACTTTCATTCTTGGCTGTGTGATGGGATGCACTATCTGAAAATCTTATATTTTGACCTCTTTTTTTTTTTTTTCCATGGCTACTGATTTAAAAGAAGAAAGTCTTAATTCAAATGAAATCTGTACACCCTGATTTAATTTACTTACAGGAAACTCACGCATCAAGTGCAGACTTCCTTAAACATAGAAAGGATTGGGTCAGGCAGGTTATGTTTGCTCCTGTGTCCCATAAAGAAAGGGGAGTTGCCATCTTTGTACATACATTTTTACCCTTATAATTTATTCATCAGGAGGCAGACACTGAGGGATGATGAATTGCTGCAGTAGTTACCATCCTTAATACTAAACTATTATTGCTTAATATGTATGCTCCAGTTAATGCTGGTTCTTTTTATAAGGATATCTCTACTCTTTTATATACTTATATGGATCTTCCAGTAATTAGGGATGTGAATAGTTTTTTAACGATTAAAATTATCATCCGATGATGTTAATATCGTCTTAAATCGTTATAGAACACAATACAATAGAAATTCTAACGATTTATCGTTAAAAATCGTTAAATCGTGTTAGTGCGCACTAACGGGAGTCAGTGCGCACTAACTCGAGTTAGTGCGCACTAACTGAAAATGATACAAATTGACACTTTCCAGGTCAGTAAAGGTCAGTTAGGAATGAATATGTGTTCCTATTGGCTGGCTGCCCTCTTATCTATTGATGTTAACCAGGTTCCCACTGAGGTGATGGTTGGGGGGGATGGGAAATGGAAATGGAAACTCAGGAACACTAACAGAAAATGATACAAATTATTGATACTTTCCAGGTCAGTAAAGGTCAGTTAGGAATGAATATGTATTCCTATTGGCTGGCTGCCCTCTTATCTATTGATGTTACCAAGGTTCCAACTGAGGTGATGGTTGGGGGGGATGGGAAATGGAAACTGTTGGTACTTGACAAAAAAAGTAATGTGATCAGTCAATATGACTAGAACCTGTGCCCTATTCCTGATACCAGGGGTGTTGTGATCTTCCTGCACTCAGTGCCCTATCCCTGATACCAGTCTGAGACAGCTCCCTCCCTGCATTACTAGTGAGAGGCTGGCTTCACAGACAGGGGGGAGCTGCCTGACCCTCACTCCTGACTTCCCCCATGTCCCAGCCAGTGAATGGTGTGTGGGTGAGGGGGGGGGGAGGATGGTGAAGTCTGAGACAGCTCCCTCCCTGCATTACTAGTGAGAGGCTGGCTTCACAGATGGGGGGAGCTGCCTGACCCTCACTCCTGACTTCCCCCATGTCCCAGCTAGTGAATGGTGTGTGGGTGAGGGGGGGGGGGAGGATGGTGAAGTCTGAGACAGCTCCCTCCCTGCATTACTAGTGAGAGGCTGGCTTCACAGACAGGGGGGAGCTGCCTGACCCTCACTCCTGACTTCCCCCATGTCCCAGCTAGTGAATGGTGTGTGGGTGAGGGGGGGGGGGGAGGATGGTGAAGTCTGAGACAGCTCCCTCCCTGCATTACTAGTGAGAGGCTGGCTTCACAGACAGGGGGGAGCTGCCTGACCCTCACTCCTCTGGGGTATTGTGATCTTCCTGCACACAGTGCCCTATCCCTGATACCAGGGGTGTTGTGATCTTCCTGCATGCAGTGCCCTATCCCTATTAATACCAGGAGTGTTGTGATCTTCCTGCACGCAGTGCCCTATCCCTAATACCAGGGATGTTGTGATCTTCCTGCATGCAGTGCCCTATCCCTGATACCGGGATGTGTGCAAGAAGATCACAACACCCCCGGTATCAGGAATAGGGCACTGTGTGCAGGAAGATCACAACACCCCCGGTATCAGGAATAGGGCACTGTGTACAGGAAGATCACAACACCCCTGGTGCCAGGGTTAGGTCACTGTGTGCAGGAAGATCACAACACTCCTGGTATTAATAGGGATAGGGCACTGTGTGCAGGAAGATCACAACACCCCTGGTGCCAGGGTTAGGGCACTGTGTGCAGGAAGATCACAACACTCCTGGTATTAATAGGGATAGGGCACTGTGTACATGAAGATCACAACACCCCTGGTGCCAGGGTTAGGGCACTGTGTGCAAGAAGATCACAACACTCCTGGTATTAATAGGGATAGGGCACTGTGTGCAGGAAGATCACAACACCCCTGGTGCCAGGGTTAGGGCACTGTGTGCAGGAAGATCACAACACTCCTGGTATTAATAGGGATTGGGCACTGTGTGCAGGAAGATCACAACACCCCTGGTGTCAGGGTTAGGGCACTGTGTGCAGGAAGATCACAACACTCCTGGTATTAATAGGGATAGGGCACTGTGTGCAGGAAGATCACAACACCCCTGGTACCAGGGTTAGGGCACTGTGTGCAGGAAGATCACAATACTCCTGGTATTAATAGGGATAGGGCACTGTGTGCAGGAAGATCACAACACCCCTGGTGTCAGGGTTAGGGCACTGTGTGCAGGAAAATCACAACACTCCTGGTATTAATAGGGATAGGGCACTGTGTGCAGGAAGATCACAACACCCCTGGTGCCAGGGTTAGGGCACTGTGTGCAGGAAGATCACAACACTCCTGGTATTAATAGGGATAGGGCACTGTGTGCAGGAAGATCACAACACCCCTGGTGCCAGGGTTAGGGCACTGTGTGCAGGAAGATCACAACACTCCTGGTATTAATAGGGATAGGGCACTGTGTGCAGGAAGATCACAATACCCCTGGTATCAGGGTTAGGGCACAAGTTCTAGTCACATTGACTGATCACATTACTTGTTTTGTCAAGCTACCAACTGTTTCCATTTCCCAACCCCCATATACTGTCAGTGGGAACCTTGTTAACATGAATAAATAAGAGGGCAGCCAATAGGAATACATATTCATTCCTAAACTGACCTTAACTGACCTGAAAAGTGTCAAATTGTATCATTTTCAGTTAGTGCGCACTAACTCCCAGTTAGCGCACTAACTCCCAGTTAGTGCGCACTAATCGGAAAAAACGATTTTTAACGATTTTTTAACTAAAAAATCATGCCTAACACGATTTTCTTGCCCTGCCACACGATTTCTATCGTTAAGACGATATGGAACACGATTCACATCCCTACCAGTAATATTAGGTGGTGATTTTAACCAGCCAATTGACTTAATTTTGGATAGACATTCCATTAGCCCAGGTAGATTACCTCCTTCTCATAAGGCCATCACCAACCTTTTCTCTGCTTATGGTCTAGTAGGTCCTTGGAATTTATTGTATCCCACTGATAAAGATTATACCGTTTTCTCTTTCCCCATCACTCCTACTCCCGTGTTGACTATTTTCTGTTTTCTCATATCTTGTTACATTCCACTTATGCTTCTAACATCTTTCCTATACTTTCTGTATACCAGATCATGCTATGGTTTTCCTTTCCTTTCATTGGAACTTACTGCCACCTAGTGTACCTTGTTTGGAAATTAAACCCTGCTTTTTTGGAAGATACTAATTTTCATCCTTAGATCTTAATTTCATTGATGATTTTTTTTCTTGTAATGATAGCCCAGATATCTTCCAAGAAATTATTTGGGAAGCATTTAAAGTTACAATTCATGGTGAAATCATTATCTATTCTATCACTTTTGTAAAGTCCTCAAAATACTAATTACTGAATTGGAATTTCAAAAATCTCTATCAGAGCAGGCTCATATTCAATCTCAAAATAATTTGCTGGTGGCGCAACCATGAAAATTAAAATACCAGTACAACAAGCTGCAGAGGAAACATGTTGGCAAAGATACATTTCTTCAGAAATCTAGATAATATTCTGAGCAAAACCAACCTGGGAAATGACTAGCTAATTATCTACAGGGCCACAAAGATCATGAGAGAATTGCCACCCTTAAATCTAAGAATGATGCTCTGCTAACTCTCATCACTGATTTTCTGTCTTGTTTGGACCACCTTTCTCTAACTAAAGAGGGGAGGGAGAGGCTTGATTCACCAATTACCCAATCAGAAATAAGTCAAGCCTTAGCCTCCCTACAATTGCAGAAGGCACCTGGATTAGATGGTCTCTCAGTTGAATTCTATTAAGCCTGCTTCTCTTACCTTCTACCTCAAATTACATCCTTATACTGTACAATGCAGGTCACTAGACAGGCAGCTGCTCATTTTAACAATGCAATAATAGCAGTATTTCCTAAACTGAAAAGGGATACTTTAGCTGTTTGAATTACAGACTTAGTTCACTCAATGTGGATTATAAAATCTTTGCTAAATTGCTCACTATATGGTTTAATACTATTGTGAATAAATTAATATATATCATTCAATCAGGCTTTATGAAAGGCCACCTAATTACTGATAATGCACGTCTCTTTCTTAAATTATTGCACATTGCCAAAGATATCCTGGAACCTCTAGTAGTTCTATCTTTAGACACAGAAAAGGCTTTTGACCACGTGGAGTGGAATTACTTAGTTCCTGTCTTGCAGTGGTTTGGATGTGGTAACTCTTTCATTTCCCATACTAAACTTCTATATTCATCTCCACTTTCCTTTATTTCAATTAATAGAATCCTTTCTGAGCAAATATCTCTGCAGTGAGGAGCACAGCTTTGCCTATTTTTGATTCCACAAGAATCGGCTGTGCAAGGTGAAATGGAGCATAAATTATTGGCTTATGCTAATGATGTCCTATTATATATTAGTTACAATCCTAAAATAATACACTATATTTCTTCTTTTGCAATAATATCTGGTTATCATGTTAATTGGATCAAATTCAATATAATGCCTCTTAATGGATGGGCCATTGAGCTTGCCTCTCATTGCAATTTCAGTGGCTTCCTGATGGTCTGAAATATTTGGGGATTGAATTCTATAATTTTTTATATTGGACCCTTTCTAATGCAAAAAGTGATTTGATATGGAAGTGCAAACTGCATAATCACCCTTTTAACTGGTGTCATTTAAAAAATGGTCACTGCTTCTCCTTTCATGGTGGGGTCACTTGAAACAATTAAAATGATGCTTACACCCCAAATTAATTTTACCTTAAGCATGCTTCTGATGTTTTTCTCTCACAAGTGTTATCATAATATAGATGCAATATTTTCCTAATTTTTATGTTGTAATAAACCTCCACATGTTACCTTGCAGAAACTGAAACTGCCTGAATAGATGGGCGGTATACATTTTCCTGATTTCCACTGTTATCATATGTCTTTCATTTTACAGTAAAGCCTCACTTGGATCTCTGAAGCATTGGATCCTCATTCTTTCCTATGTGGTACCCATTGGAACAAACTTTGGCCAATTCACTTCCACTTTGTTCTATTCCAGGCTTACCAACCATTACTCACCTTTGCACACATCTGATTTTTTTAGCAATGTATACTGCCTTCCATGCCTTAGAAATCACTATTATGAAATTATCCATCTCAAGTCAATCATCGGCCTTGATTTCAATTTGTCTAATTGCTAGTCTTTTAATTGTTCATCGCCCCATTAACTTGAAGGAGTAGCAGTATGCTGATGTATGGTTTGCAAATCATATATTTACAGACAGCCATCTTCTATTCTTTATACAAACAGAAGACATTAGGGATGTGAATCGTTTTAGGACGATTAAAATTATCGTCCGATAATTTTAATATCGTCTTAAACCGTTATGGAACACAATACAATAGAGATTCTAACGATTTATCATTATAAATCGTTAGAATCGTGAGCCGGCACACTAAAACCCCCTAAAACCCACCCCCGACCCTTTCAATTAAATCCCCCACCCTCCCGAACCCCCCCCCCCCCCAATGACTTAAATAACCTGCGGGTCCAGCGGCGGTCCGGAACGGCAGCGGTCCGGAACGGGCTCCTGCTACTGAATCTTGTTGTCTTCAGCCGGCGCCATTTTCCAAAATGGCGCCGAAAAATGGCGGCGGCCATAGACGAACACGATTGGACGGCAGGAGGTCCTTCCGGACCCCCGCTGGACTTTTGGCAAGTCTTGTGGGGGTCAGGAGCCCCCCCCCAAGCTGGCCAAAAGTTCCTGGAGGTCCAGCGGGGGTCAGGGAGCGATTTCCCGCCGCGAATCGTTTTCGTACGGAAAATGGCGCCGGCAGGAGATCGACTGCAGGAGGTCGTTCAGCGAGGGTTCCGGCGCCTCGCTGAACGACCTCCTGCAGTCGATCTCCTGCCAGCGCCATTTTCCGTACGAAAACAATTCGCGGCGGGAAATCGCTCCCTGACCCCCGCTGGACCTCCAGGAACTTTTGGCCAGCTTGGGGGGGGCCTCCTGACCCCCACAAGACTTGCCAAAAGTCCAGCGGGGGTCCGGAAGGACCTCCTGCCGTCCAATCGTGTTCGTCTATGGCCGCCGCCATTTTTCGGCGCCATTTTGGAAAATGGCGCCGGCTGAAGACAACAAGATTCAGTAGCAGGAGCCCGTTCCGGACCGCCGCTGGACCCGCAGCTTTATTTAAGTCATTTGGGGGGGGTTCGGGAGGGTGGGGGATTTAATTTAAAGGGTCGGGGGTGGGTTTTAGGGGGTTTTAATGTGCCGGTTTTGCGATTTTACGTTTTTTTGATTTTTCACAATTTTTCACGATTTTTCACAATATTTTACCCCCCCAAACGGCAACAATACGATTCCCTCCCCCTCCCAGCCGAAATCGATCGTTAAGACGATCGAGGACACGATTCACATCCCTAGAAGACATATTTCATTTGTCCTCTTCACCACATTTTAACTGAGTCTGATTAGTATCATATATCCAAGCTTCCCCCTTGAACTTAATTTGATTTCTCAACTGCCACAAGTGGCTACTTTGCTTCACTACCTTTCTGTTATGGCCACCGGCTGCGGCAAGCCACGACCGGAGCCGACCGTCATGGCCGCCGGCCGCAGCGGACCGCGGCTGGGAGCAACAACTCACCAGAGACATCGGGGGAACCCGGAGGCTCCTGCAGGAGCAGGGAGCCTCCTCCGACGATCTTCTTGCGGCCCTGGCCGCTGTCCTGGCCAGCCACGGAGCCCAGCGGGGCTGCGATGACTCCTCCCCCTTCCTGGCTTCTTAGAGCCGCGCGCGCGGATGAAGAATAGATTTAAAGGGGCCACAACAGGAAATGTCATGGCTCCCTTCTGATGCTGCTTCCTCTTCCAGGGGTTTAAAGGCAAGGTCTGCCTCTCAGACCTTGCCTTGGTATCAAGGTTCCTGCCTGCATGTGTTCCTGGCTCTTGGTTCTTGGTTCTTCGTCCCGCTCTTCTCCCCCTGCTCCGTGGATTGATTCTTGGCTTCTGACCTCTGGACTGGTGGATGTGTCTTCTCCTGGCTTGATCCTGGTACGGCATTGGACCTTTCTCCTGGCTTGATCCTGGTACGGCTTTGGACCCTTCTCCTGGCTTGACCCCGGTATGGCTCTGGACCCTTCTTTGGCTTTGACCCTGGACTGGACTCGGACCCCGCTGGTATATTGATTCTCAGACCGGCTTGGACTCTTCCTCGACTCCGTTCTCAGACTGTCGCGACCTGATGGAGGCGCCAGCCGTCTGGAACCCACGACCTGCAGGAGGCGCCTGCATCCAGACCTTCTACAGTCTTCAGAGGAGTCACCTAAGTCCCAGCGGCCGGACCCCTACAGGCTCCACCTGGGGAGGTCGCGTGCTTCCAGGGTGAAGTCCTCTAGCAAGCCTCTACAGTCCAAGAGGCCTCGCCCTTCGACGGTAGCCATCTACCTCGAAACAAGGGTCCACTAACATAACACTTTCTTCTCAAGGTCACATAGCTTTCCATATTTATAGGCACTTTAAGACCTCTACCCTTAAATGTTGCATAGGTTTAGAAGAAATTTGGACACATGAGTTGTCAATACCTAATGATTTTACTTGGACCTTACAGGGTCATTCATCAAAATGAGTTATAGCATTAACACCATAACACATGCAATATTTATCACAACGCATGACGCAAATGCAAATTTTTCAAATTTATTCAAAGGGGTGGGATTGGGAAGGGGTTTGGGCATGATCAATGAAAATGAGGGGCATTATTGCATACTTTTAACACCGGAAATAACTACACCTTTTTTCTTTGCATTAAGTTGCGCAAAATGCCTGAAATGGCCAAAATGCAATTCATGATAAAATATTGCAAATTCTTTTTTGGGCATGGGGGGATGGGGAAAGAGAGGGAGAGGGAGATAGGGAAGGAGATAGGGAGGGAGAGAGAGAGAGCCTCTGGGGTGGCACACATAGTAGCCAACTTTTTATACTGCTATAGGAGGGCCAGCTAGTAACTTGAAGTGAGGTTATGGTGGTGGTCTAGGGTTTTGGGGCCAGTATTACATGTAGAGTGAGATGTACAAACAGCACAATAGACCTTGGTGAAGATTTGATGTGATTTGAAGTGAGGAAAGTCACACAAAGATGAGATTTCTACAATGTTCTGTTGCTCTAGCTTGATGGACTCTCTACCAGGGTACTACAAGCTAGGGCTAGAGAACACTAGGTAATCTCATCTTAGTTTGACTTTCCTCACTCCAGTCCAAACCACATCAAATCTTCACTGAGGTCTACTGTGCTGTTCGTACTTCCCATTCTGCATGTAAAACTGGCCCCAAAACCCTAGACCACCCAAACTAGCTTGCTCTCCTATAGTGGTATAAATAGTTGACTAATATGAAAGCCTTATCAAGAGGTTCTCTCTCTCTCTCACCCCCCCCCCCTCACACACACACACATTGCAATAAACTATGATGTTTGGAAATTTATAATGCAAATTCTGAACTTTTCCTACTCTTTGTCCTATAACATCATTATCCTCAAATCTCTCACTATTCAGCCATCCTTATTGCCTTCCCATAGAAAGTTGCTAGACTTTTGTTGTCCAGCGCACTTAAAATGGTGTTGCTTAATTGGGAATGTCAAGTTAACTTAAATGTTACCTCTTGGTGGCATGCCTTCTATCTATATTGCAAATATAAAAAGGAAGCAGCAGTGCATTATGAACAAAGATACAGCTGGATTGGAATGTGGAGATGGGTTGATCATTACTTTCATGTATCTTGAATGAGACTCTTAATTTTTGTCAATCTTCCCTGCACAGCATATTTACTTTTAATTTCTTTTTTCTAATGTGTACTTGTTCATTAGCTACGTTCATGTCACATATTATATACCCTTATACACATGTTTATATCATACAATTGTTGTTGCTTACGTACCCTTTAATATGAGCTTGTACTTGTGGATGCTTTATCCCCCCCTTCCACTTTTTCTTTACTTTTTTTCTTATTATCAAAAACTCAATAAGAAAGATTTGAACAGAAAAAAAAAGAGGGTAGTTGGAGCATCTCAATAGAGAGGTTCCAATAAAAGCAAAAGTAGCCGATATGCCTATAAGTAAAGAATAGATTGAGTTAAAGGATTCTAAATAATGCCTGTTCAATGTTAGGAAAGTTGTACATACAAATAAAAATGAACCTTGAAATATCTGTTTTCTAATGCCAGAAACCTAAAGAGTAAGTTGGGAGAGTGAGAATGAATAGCTCTAAATGAAAAGGTAGACATAACTGGTATCTCAGAGACCTGGTGGAAGGAGGATAACCAATGGGACAATGCTATACCAGGGTACAAATTATATCACAATGATAGGGTGGATCAATTTGGGGAAATTGTGGTGCTTTATGTTAGAGATGGTATAGAGTTCAACAGGATCCTGCAGGAGACTAAATACACAGTAGAATCATCGTGGATGAAAATCCCATGTGTGACAGGAAGAGTATAATGGTGGGAGTATGCTACCATCCGCCTGGCCAAAATTAATAGATGGACAATGAAATGTTAACTGAAATTAGGGAAGCTAACAACTTTGGCAGCACAGTAATAATGAGAGATTTCAATTGCTTGGATATTGATTAGGTAAATGTTACATCAGGACATTCTAGGGAGGTAAAATTTATAGATGAAATAAATGACTGCTTCTTGGAACAGTTGCCCTGGGAACCAATAAGAGGGTGCCCTTTTAGACCTAATACTTAGTAGGGATGTGAATCGTTTTTTGACGATTTAAAAAAATCGCCAGATATTTTTTAAATCATCAAAAATCGTTAAGAGTCGCGATACAATATAATTTTCCCCAATTTATCATGAAAAATCGTAAATCGGGGGAGGGCGAGAAAACCGGCACACCAAAACAACCCCTAAACCCACCCCGACCCTTTAAAATTGATCCCTTACCTTCTCCCACCCTCCCGAACCCCCCAAAAACTTTTTACGAGTACCTGGTGGTCCAGTGGGGGCACGGGGACCGATCTCCCACTCTCTGGCCATCGGCGACATTTTGGCTGCCACTCAAAAATGGCGCCGATGGCCCGATAAAAAAAAAAACCCACCCGACCCTTTAAAAATGACCCTTTAGCTTCCCCCACCTTCCCGAGCCCCCCCCAAAACATTTTAAAATTACCTGGTGGTCTAGTGGTGGTTCCGGGAGCGATCTCCCATTCTTGGGCCGTCGGCTGCCACTCATAAAGATGGCGCCGATGGCCCTTTGCCCTTACCATGTGACAGGGTATCCATGCCATTGGCCGGCCCCTGTCACATGCTAGGAGCACTGGCTAGCCGGCACCATCTTTAAAGATGGCCGTCACCATCATAAAGATGGGCGCCGCCATCTTTAAAGATGGGCGCTGCCATTGTAAAGATGGCTGCTGCCATCTTTAAAGATGGTGCCGGCCATCATGTGCTCCTACCATGTGACAGGGGCCAGCCAATGGCATGGATACCCTGTCACATGGTAAGAGCAAAGGGCCATTGGCGCCATCTTTATGAGTGGCAGCCGACGGCCCGAGAACAGGAGATTGCTCCCGGGACCATCACTAGACCACCAGGTAATTTTAAAATGTTTTGTGGGGCTCGGGAGAGTGGGGGAAGCTAAGGGGTCATTTTTAAAGGGTCGGGTGGTTTTTCTTTTTTATTGGGCCATCGGCGCCATTTTTGAGTGGCAGCCAAAATGGCGCCGTTGGCCCGAGAGCGGGAGATCAGTCCCCCGCGCCCCCACTGGACCACCAGGTACTTGTAAAAAGTTTTGGGGGGGTTCGGGAGGGTGGGGGAAGGTAAGGAATTAGTTTTATAGGGTCGGGCCTCACTAAAAAAAAATTAACGATGTGAATCGGAACCGATTCTGATTCACATCACCACCGATCAGATTTTTTTCGCCCTCTAGCCGAACCCGATCGTTAAGACGATCGGGCACACGATTCACATTCCTAATACTTAGTAGCACACAGGATTTGATGTGAGAGGTGACAGTAGTGGGGCTAATCAACAACAGTGATTATAATACAATCAAATTTGACTTAATGACTGGAGGGAGAAGATTAAATAGGTCTAATTCTCTAGCATTTAACTTTCAAAAAGGAGACTTTGATGAAATGAAGAATAGAAAAAAATAAAAGGTGAAGCTGCAAACATAGGGACAGTAAACCTTCAAACCAGCAGGTGTTATGAATGAGCGGTGTTTGGGTGGATCCTTGGGTACTGTGGCAGATGACCATGCCCCCGGGGAGGAGTCCCGTGAGGAGCCACAGTACTAGGCTAGACTCAGAATGCACAAACACAGTTAGTTCTTTATTAAACAGCTTTGAAGAGTGCCACCAGAGGTCGCAGTAGTGAGGCAGTCTGGTAGTTGCAGTCTCAGGGACCTCGGCAGAGGGAGCCCTTCTCATCCCATTGGTATTGGGAGGTTCTAAAGCAGGTTTCCCAGCAAGGAAGTACTGTGGATGAGATAGACTGAGAGTTAGTGTACTCACTAGGTGTTTGCTGTAGAAAGACAATTCCACCAGGTTGTAGAAGTAAGTGCAGGCACTGAGGCAGGGAGAGCAGGCCCTCGAGGAGCGAGTACATTTTCCCTGTAAGGCACCTGAAATAAAGCAGAGGGTCCCCGAGGAGCGGGTACCCAGGTTAGCAGTTATATATATATATATATATATAACACACATTTCTCAAATACAGAACTTAGGCTTTATCCTAGACTCCAAGCCCAGATCCAAGCAATATCTATATCTAAACTGAATTTCTCCCATCTTGGCCGCCTAAGACTTTTCCTGGATGGCAACACCTACGTGACCATTATCCAGGCCTTAATTATATTTATAATACACTCTACACCAGAACCCCCAATAACCTAAACTGCTTCCAGAAGCTTATGCAGAATGGTGCCGCCTGCACGATAAAAACAAATACATTTCTGTTCTGAGAACTCTATACCGACTCCTGACACAGTACCACACAAAATTCAAACTGCTAGTCCTAGCGTATAAATCACTCAATGACATGGCCCCAACCTACCTCATAAACTCTCTGAACCATCCTACCCATCTGTCAACTGTACTCAAACAACTCAAGCAAAACTGGTGGTGTCATCACCAACAGGATGAGACTCACAGGAACTAGAAAGAAAACTTTCACAGGCTCAGTTCTGACCATATGGAACTACCTATCTCTCCACTTGCACCAAATCTCAGATTTTTCAGAAAAATAGTGAAAACCTGGTTCTTTCTGTTATGGAAGTCTCAGTTTAGTGGACCCTTGGGCCGACCTGCAGGAGACTGG
This sequence comes from Rhinatrema bivittatum, assembly GCF_901001135.1. Taxonomy (NCBI): domain Eukaryota; kingdom Metazoa; phylum Chordata; class Amphibia; order Gymnophiona; family Rhinatrematidae; genus Rhinatrema; species Rhinatrema bivittatum. The sequence continues at coordinate 101,870 of NW_021820979.1, forward strand.
GAAAAGATGGTCACTGACTCTAGTATATGGCAGGCCGGGAGGCAGATGTTCAGGCTGGACGTAGAGGTGCTCTTCACCCTGGAAGCTGGTACTCCCCCGGGAGGAGCCCATAGGAGCCCAACCGCTGGGACTTAGGTGGCTTCACCCTTGGAAGCCGAAGCCCCCCCGGGAGGAGCCCGTAGGGGCCTGGTCGCTGTGACTTAGGCGGTAGTGGATCGGGACTGGTAACTGGAACCAGACTAAGACAGTAGGTCAGTACTGTAACAGGGCTTGGGTTCTGGAACCAGACAGGAACTGTAGCAGGATTCGGGTACTGGAACCAGGCAGGAACTGTAGCAAGACTCAGGTACTGGAACCAGGCAGGAACTGTAGCAAGACTCGGGTACTGGAACCAGGCAGGTACTGTAGCAAGCAAGCAGGAACCAAGCAGGTTCTGTAGCAGGCAAGCAGAAACGGAGCGATAGCGAGGCAGGTCACTCCGGGGCACAGCGCAGCAGGGATCCGGTAGGTAAGCATGTTGCAAGGCAAAGACTGGTTGACCACGGCCGGCTTATCAAGGCCGCAGCGTCTGACATCAGGAATTGGGCGGAGTCACCAGTGGCTCACTCCCTTCCCTGGTACAGCAGCAAATTGGCCGCCTCCAGTCCCCACTTCTCCCCACCCCCGGGACCGCTCCTTGGAAGAGACCTGGCTCTTGTTAGCATAACAGGGATTATGCGTGCCACCAGGTCCCTTCTAAAATGTTAGTGATGCACGAAGGCCCGGCCGCGTATCCCCTGGATTTTACGCGGGGGGGGGGGGGGGGGGCAGTTAAAATCGACCCGTATTTGTTTAACATACTTTGGCATAAAAATATGGTTAACTGTGAGTTGAGGTGAGGAATCTATGTTTATATTTGCATTAGCTTGTATGATAATGCATATAACTGACTGTAGTAGTTACATTGTGATAATGTCCAAAGATATTTACTCAATTAAATTGAACTGTCTGGAAATTGCCCTCCTCGGCCCAACTAAAAGAGCACTTTGGATTTCACCAAAAGCCTGTGTAATGACCTCTTAATCTGAGGACAGATTATAGGGTCCACACAGTCCCCAGGGCCACTTTTACTGTCCTGGACCTCTCAATTTTCTCTCCATCAGGCAGAGATATCCACAGGGGTTCCTGGGGTTCTACCAGCAGGGAGGAGGATAAACATCAAGGGCTCTAGGCTCTCAGGGTGGGTACCCAACACAGTCTTTTGCTCTCTCCACTCGCTTTTTTATTATACTCACAAGCTGAAGTCCCGGTACTGTCAGCAAGTTGGATCTCGGTGGAAGAACTAGAAAGAGACTTGAGGTGGTGTTCAACTAAAATTTATGGCAACTTATAAAACAGAATCCAAGCAAGAATGGCAAAACTCATCACCATCAACAAAAGAATAAGTACTCCAAGTGCTACTTCTTCATTCTCCATCTTCCCTGAGTCAATTCCTTTTTCCTTGAGGGAAAGAAGAAATGCAAAGTCCACTTATCCTCAAAGCATAGGGGGATGGTGGTGGAAAAACTCTACCACCTATCAAAGAAAAAGAAATCCTTCTCTTTAAAAATAGGTCTTACAACTAGCAACTACAGTCAGCACTGCTAACTTGAGTGTAGTGCTTAACAGTCACTATTCCAGCCCCCTCAATCAGAGAGTTCTCTCTTCTGAGCTGGGAGCTGGTGAAGAAAAATAGACACAACATTTCCTTCCATGATTTTCTTCTCCAAGGATGGAGCCTCCAGGTCTATGAAGGCTCTAGTATGGCTCCAAACATTGTGCTTCCCAAATTTGGAGGCTTTCAGGCCCATTGGGAATCAAACAGCAAGAAAACTCTCCTTCCACACTTCAAAAGAAATCTTATCTCCAGTCAAAGCCAATATCCAAACATGAGTGTACATACTCAGACAAGGGTATTATACCCGGACATGGACCAATCCTAGCACCTTCTATGGGGAAAAAGAACATCTTAGGGTTGGCCTCAAATGGTAAAGGTTTTCTGGTGTTAATCAAAGGATTTTAATAAGGAAAAATTAAGTACCCCTTACATCCTATCCTGCCAAGAAATGAAAAATTATGAGGGCAGGAGACTGGCTCAGATTTTTTCTACAACACCTGCCCTTCATAGGTACATCCACAATGCAAAACAGTTTCATATAAAGAGTAAACAAGTGCAGATATAATTCAACAATTGGTCACTGAGGGGAGCTCATACCCAAGAGAAAATGTGAGCAAGTATATTTCTAGAACTGATTAAGCATTCTAAACATACCCTCATAGCATTCACATAATGCAATACATTGACATTGAGCAGGAGATCCATGTTAAGAAATGGTCATCACTACACCTCAGCCTCTGGGAAAAACTATCCCCAATCTTGGGCACACTGAAGCCCTTTCTATAAAAATTGTGGAGAAGAGTAGCATACCTGGGCCCCTTCTGCAGGAAAGCTGCAGGGAATAATGGGCACATTTGTGCCCCTTCCACCAATGAACCAACACAGGGGAGCACCACTGGTAGGAGGTATCTTTCCTATCAACAGAGTCACTTATGCCAACCCTGGCAGGAAACTAGAAAACTATACCAGAAATAGGGATGTGAATCGTTTTCCATATCGTCTTAACGATAGAAATCGTGTGGCAGGGCAAGAAAATCGTCTTAGGCACGATTTTTTAGTTAAAAAATCGTTAAAAATCGTTTTTTCCGATTAGTGCGCACTAACGGGAGTTAGTGCGCACTAACTGAAAATGATACAATTTGACACTTTTCAGGTCAGTTAAGGTCAGTTTAGGAATGAATATGTATTCCTATTGGCTGCCCTCTTATTTATTCATGTTACCAAGTTTCCTACTGACAGTATATGGGGGATGGGAAATGGAAACAGTTGGTAGCTTGACAAAACAAGTAATGTGATCAGTCAATGTGACTAGAACTTGTGCCCTAACCCTGATACCAGGGGTATTGTGATCTTCCTGCACACAGTGCCCTATCCCTATTAATACCAGGAGTGTTGTGATCTTCCTGCACACAGTGCCCTATCCCTAATACCAGGGGTGTTGTGATCTTCCTGCACACAGTGCCCTATTCCTGATACTGGGGGTGTTGTGATCTTCCTGCACACAGTGCCCTATTCCTGATACCGGGGGTGTTGTGATCTTCTTGCACACATCCCGATATCAGGGATAGGGCACTGCATGCAGGAAGATCACAACACTCCTGGTATTAATAGGGATAGGGCACTGCATGCAGGAAGATCACAACACTCCTGGTATTAATAGGGATAGGGCACTGCATGCAGGAAGATCACAACAGCCCTGGTATCAGGGATAGGGCACTGTGTGCAGGAAGATCACAATACCCCGGAGGAGTGAGGGTCAGGCAGCTCCCCCCTGTCTGTGAAGCCAGCCTCTCACTAGTAATGCAGGGAGGGAGCTGTCTCAGACTTCACCATCCTCCCCCCCCCCCCCTCACCCACACACCATTCACTAGCTGGGACATGGGGGAAGTCAGGAGTGAGGGTCAGGCAGCTCCCCCCTGTCTGTGAAGCCAGCCTCTCACTAGTAATGCAGGGAGGGAGCTGTCTCAGACTTCACCATCCTCCCCCCCCCCCCCCTCACCCACACACCATTCACTAGCTGGGACATGGGGGAAGTCAGGAGTGAGGGTCAGGCAGCTCCCCCCTGTCTGCGAAGCCAGCCTCTCACTAGTAATGCAGGGAGCGAGCTGTCTCAGACTTCACCATCCTCCCCCCCCCCTCACCCACACACCATTCACTAGCTGGGACATGGGGGAAGTCAGGAGTGAGGGTCAGGCAGCTCCCCCCTGTCTGTGAAGCCAGCCTCTCACTAGTAATGCAGGGAGGGAGCTGTCTCAGACTTCACCATCCTCCCCCCCCCCTCACCCATACACCATTCACTAGCTGGGACATGGGGGAAGTCAGGAGTGAGGGTCAGGCAGCTCCCCCCTGTCTGTGAAGCCAGCCTCTCACTAGTAATGCAGGGAGGGAGCTGTCTCAGACTTCACCATCCACCCCCCCCCCTCACCCACACACCATTCACTAGCTGGGACATGGGGGAAGTCAGGAGTGAGGGTCAGGCAGCTCCCCCCTGTCTGTGAAGCCAGCCTCTCACTAGTAATGCACGGAGGGAGCTGTCTCAGACTTCACCATCCTCCCCCCCCCCCGCACCCACACACCATTCACTAGCTGGGACATGGGGGAAGTCAGGAGTGAGGGTCAGGCAGCTCCCCCCTGTCTGTGAAGCCAGCCTCTCACTAGTAATGCAGGGAGGGAGCTGTCTCAGACTTCACCATCCTCCCCGCCCCTCACCCACACACCATTCACTAGCTGGGACATGGGGGAAGTCAGGAGTGAGGGTCAGGCAGCTCCCCCCTGTCTGTGAAGCCAGCCTCTCACTAGTAATGCAGGGAGGGAGCTGTCTCAGACTTCACCATCCTCCCCCCCCCCCTCACCCACACACCATTCACTAGCTGGGACATGGGGGAAGTCAGGAGTGAGGGTCAGGCAGCTCCCCCTTGTCTGTGAAGCCAGCCTCTCACTAGTAATGCAGGGAGGGAGCTGTCTCAGACTTCACCATCCTCCCCCCCCCCCCTCACCCACACACCATTCACTAGCTGGGACATGGGGGAAGTCAGGAGTGAGGGTCAGGCAGCTCCCCCCTGTCTGTGAAGCCAGCCTCTCACTAGTAATGCAGGGAGGGAGCTGTCTCAGACTTCACCATCCTCCCCCCCCCCTCACCCACACACCATTCACTAGCTGGGACATGGGGGAAGTCAGGAGTGAGGGTCAGGCAGCTCCCCCCTGTCTGTGAAGCCAGCCTCTCACTAGTAATGCAGGGAGGGAGCTGTCTCAGACTTCACCATCCTCCCCCCCCCCCTCACCCACACACCATTCACTAGCTGGGACATGGGGGAAGTCAGGAGTGAGGGTCAGGCAGCTCCCCCCTGTCTGTGAAGCCAGCCTCTCACTAGTAATGCAGGGAGGGAGCTGTCTCAGACTTCACCATCCTCCCCCCCCCCTCACCCACACACCATTCACTAGCTGGGACATGGGGGAAGTCAGGAGTGAGGGTCAGGCAGCTCCCCCCTGTCTGTGAAGCCAGCCTCTCACTAGTAATGCAGGGAGGGAGCTGTCTCAGACTTCACCATCCTCCCCCCCCCCCCCCTCACCCACACACTATTCACTAGCTGGGACATGGGGGAAGTCAGGAGTGAGGGTCAGGCAGCTCCCCCCTGTCTGCGAAGCCAGCCTCTCACTAGTAATGCAGGGAGGGAGCTGTCTCAGACTTCACCATCCTCCCCCCCCCCCTCACCCACACACCATTCACTAGCTGGGACATGGGGGAAGTCAGGAGTGAGGGTCAGGCAGCTCCCCCCTGTCTGTGAAGCCAGCCTCTCACTAGTAATGCAGGGAGGGAGCTGTCTCAGACTTCACCATCCTCCCCCCCCCCCCTCCCCCACACACCATTCACTAGCTGGGACATGGGGGAAGTCAGGAGTGAGGGTCAGGCAGCTCCCCCCTGTCTGTGAAGCCAGCCTCTCACTAGTAATGCAGGGAGGGAGCTGTCTCAGACTTCACCATCCTCCCCCCCCCCCTCACCCACACACCATTCACTAGCTGGGACATGGGGGAAGTCAGGAGTGAGGGTCAGGCAGCTCCCCCCTGTCTGTGAAGCCAGCCTCTCACTAGTAATGCAGGGAGGGAGCTTTCTCAGACTTCACCATCCTCCCCCCCCCCCCCTCACCCACACACCATTCACTAGCTGGGACATGGGGGAAGTCAGGAGTCAGGGTCAGGCAGCTCCCCCCTGTCTGTGAAGCCAGCCTCTCACTAGTAATGCAGGGAGGGAGCTGTCTCAGACTGGTATCAGGGTTAGGGCACTGTGTGCAGGAAGATCACAACACTCCTGGTATTAATAGGGATAGGGCACTGTAAGAGATGACTGTAGTAGATTGAATAAAGATCTGATGTTTCTGCTCTCCTCACACCAAACAAAAACAACACACAAGCAGAGAAGCCCTTCTTACAAAGCTGAGCTAGTGAGTTAAGTAGGAGGAAAAGTAAACATACTGGTGCCAGTGTGGCTACTTAAAAAATACACTTACCAACAATCAATTACATATATTTGAACTGTGTACAGTTCCAGCCAGGACCACCTTTCTAAAATGCACAGTGATTGGCAAATTCAACATGCACTAGCATTTCAGGTGCCTGCTAACAAAAATAATAAACAAACAAGTTCTAGTCACGTGAGTGCTGATCATTACATTACTTTTTTTGTCGAGCTTCCAACTGTTTCCATTTCACATCCCCCCAACCATATTGGTAACATCAATAGATAAGAGCACAGCCAGCCAATAGGAATACATACATACATATTCATTCCTAAGTGACCTTTACTGACCTGGGAAGTGTGAACACTTTGTTTCATTTTCTGTTGGTGTTCGTTAGTTTCCAGTTCCATTTCCCATCCCCCCAACCATCACCTCAGTGGTAACCTTGGTAACATCAATAGATAAGAGGGCAGCCAGCCAATAGGAACACATATTCATTCCTAACTGACCTTCAGTGACCTGGAAAGTGTTTATTTGTATCATTTTCAGTTAGTGCGCACTAAATCGAGTTAGTGCGCACTAACACGATTTAACGATTTTTAACGATAAATCGTTAGAATTTCTATTGTATCGTGTTCTATAACGATTTAAGGCGATATAAACATTATCGGACGATAATTTTAATCGTTGAAAAACGATTCACATCCCTAACCAGAAACCTTTTATACATTACCATGAAGAGGATGCAAAAACATTACACTTTATACACACACAAGATGGAAATACTGTAAGGCATAGCCCCTTCAGAAAGGCCTGTGTGGCTCCCTGGCTATGGAAAACAATATCCAACAGTCCTTGAAACGCTTTAAGGAAAAAGGAAAGGAACAAAACACTTCACACTTACAAAATATTAACCTGGTTTGGAGACACATTTCTCAGAAAACAATAGGAAATCCACAGGACAGAAAAATCTCATTTTGTAAAGCAATCATTGGTTAATCATGTAGTTATGAAAAGAATAAACAGAACACCACCAATTTTATGTGATTTTAAAGACTTTTTGCTACTTTTATACATTTTTCATTTTATCCCTCAACAATTTAATAACTTAATATTGTCCAGGCATATAAATTCAAATCCCAATCTTATTTTCGGAGCAAGAGAGATGGAGCATCAATTAATAAGAGCCCACAGCACTCTGTTCTAGCTTCTTGGCCTCTTCCTGGCCAGGTGCCAGTTTCTTGTAGATGTAGTTGAGATTCTGTAAAAGAGCGCAAAAAGAAAATACCCTTCCAAAACAGGTAAGACATTTCAACAAGACCTTCATAAATAATCATTCAGCAAATTCACCAGTTCCAAATATAGTAATGAAAAACACAGAGCTATAGCCAGGCACTTTGGCACCTATGACCAAGTAAAACCTGCATCCTTACCCATTACACCACAAGACATCATGAATAGGGAGACTCTGTTAATGTTTGTACAGCAATGCCCACGGCCAGTGCAAGGGTATTAGAGGCCCTAAGAAAACTTTACAGCCTCGCACTGCCCACCCTATCACACCCTCCTCGCACAATTAAAAATTATGCATTTATAATATAGATTTTACATGAAAAAGAACATTCAAAGCACAGTCTTCTGAGGTACAAAATATCTCTTGCAATATGTACATTATATTTACATGCACTGCTGTGGTGCCAACCAGAAAACCCTGCAAAAAATCAAAAGACACTTGGAACCTATATGGTATTAGGCCAACTGTAATAATATATCCTGGGCATGGGTATAACTGTTGGAGAGACATGAGAAAAACATTTCTATATAAAAACAGAACTAAGTGCCAACACTCAAACAGCAACAACCCTACCTATGAAAGTTAATACCACAAATATTACACCAGGCCTAAAATAGTAATACACCCCCTCTTAGGAAAACAGAATAAGCCAAAATGCTATAGATCCCTACATAGAAGAAACTACACACTAATGGAATAATCCACTTCGGTCACACATGGAAACACAGATAGATCCTCAAATACAGAATAAAAAGACCATACAGTAGAAATAGAAACATCCAGACAAAAACTGAACTGGAAACTGCAATAAGCCAAATTCTGTATGCACTGCAGCAATGCAAAAAACAGAAACATTTATCACCATTCCTCATAAAACAAAATTAGTAAAACCATACCAAAAAAAGAATAATTCAAAACAATGAATAGATTAACATTCAATAATTAAAATCACATATAAAAATCTTCCAAATATCAATAAATATTTCAAAACATGCATTTTATATCAAACTAATCGTTAAGCCCGTTAAAACGGGCGAGATTCCATCGGTCAGACTGGCACGGTTAGAGCCACTCTGTTCTCCACAACTTCCCTTTCCTTCCATCCTCTCTCACCTCATCTACAACCCCTTCCCTCTCCCAGCCCTCCTCCAATCTTTTTTCTCTTCTCCAGAACTTCTTACCCTTCCCACTTGTTCAGTCATATTCTCTTCCCTTCCCCTCTCACCTTCCCTTTCCTTCCCCTTCTCTCTCAGCCCTCCTCCACTCCCTTTTTCTCTACTCCATTTTACCCTTCCCACTTACATCCTCTTTCTTCCATCCCTTCTCATCTTCCCTTTCCTTCCCCTCCCAACTCCTCAACCCCTTCCCTCTCCCTCAGCTCTCCTCCACTCCCTTTTTCTGTATTCCACAACTTTACCCTCTCCACTTAACATCCTCTTCCTTCCCCTCCCACCTCCTCCACAACCCCGTCCCTCTCCCTCAGCCCTCCTCCACTCCCTTTTCTTCTCTCTGGCCCACCTGACACTTAGATACCGCCGCAGTGCTCCATGGGAGGTCTCCGGGGGTCTCTCTCTCTCACGCGCGCCTCTCCACCGGCCTCGTTGCTGGCCCGCCCGACGCTCAGTGATGAGGCGCGTGAGTGAGAGAGAGACTCCCGGCGACCTCCCATTTCTGTGTCTGTGCTGCCGCCGCTTCTCCCCACGCAAGAGAGAGAGACCCCCCCGGAGACCTCCTGTGCTGTCACCGCTGTTCCTCCTCGCTGTTTCCAAGACAGCCGTCCGCTGGGCTCCTCTCTGATCGATGTGCTCTCGTGCATGCGCAATAGAGCTGCTCTCTACTGTGCATTTGCGGCACATCGGTCCAAGCCCATTTATATGGTAGATAACTCCCAGCAATTAAAATAAGGATTTAAAAAAAAAAAATCCCTGTTATTCATACCTCGGAAGTTTTGATTTCCAGATGCCCTGAAATTGTCATGGATTAGCAGGCAGAGAGTAACTGGGATAATTGTGCACACAAATGTTCCCTCTCATTCACACACATGCTCTCGCTCACTCCCCCCACATACATACACACATGCTCTTTCTCACTCTCCTACACACAAGCATACATGCTCTCCCTCACTCTTCCACACATATGCACACCTGCTCTCTCTCACTTCATCCTTGTCGTAGTAGGCAGCAGTAATCTCCTTCTTCAGTCTCCATGGCCAAGGGAATGACTTCCAGCCATGGGGCCAAACCAGCTCTAGGATTGGAATACTTCCGGCAGGGTAGGGTGTGCTCCTGCTTTTCCTCTGAAGCAGTGTGGCCCCGCTGAACTTGATGACATGGTAAGCGCAGCCTTAGTAAGTGGAAAAGCAGCGCAGCCCCACCAGAATCAGCAGCGTTGCCAGCAGGGCAGTGCCAACCACACTGTCGATTTTGACGGGGCCACACTGCTTTTTCTCTTGTTAAGGACTCGCTGGCTGCACTGCTCTCATTGGAATATGACAGTGCTACTGCGCCTTTTGGTAGTGACGCCTATAGCTGTGGCCATATTGGCCATAGACATGCTATGGCTCTGGAAAAACACAGTCCTCTACCCCTTTATTGGAAGGGCATATGTAAATTCCAGTTCAGTTACCACCCGCTCCTGTTCTTCCTCATCCCTTGTGGCTGGGCCATCTACCTGGAACAGTACACCAGACCAGCGCCATTCAATTTCTTGCTTGAAAACCTTCAAGAAAGCTTTAAAGACTTATCTTTTTTCTCATGCTTTCAAGGACTGTTCCTCATGAAAATTATTATGCACATCAGATACGCTGGACCTTTTTATCTTAATGACTGTTTTTTAGAGATTGCTTTGTATTGTATAAATGAATTGTATATGTTTTAATTGTAAACTGCCTCTTATATATTGGGGCGGATTTTAAGAGCCCTGCTCGCCTAAATCCACCCAAATCTGGGCTGATTTAGGCGAGCAGGGCCCTGCGCGCTGGTGAGCCTATTTTACATAGGCCTACCGGCGCGCGCAGAGCCCCGGGACTCGCGTAAGTCCCGGGGTTTTCTGAGGGGGCATGTCGGGGGCGTGTCAGGGGCGGGCCCGAACCACGCGGCGTTTTCGGGGCGTGTCAGGAGCGTTCCGGGGGCGGGCCCGGGGCGTGGCTATGGCCCGGGGCGGTCCGGGGGCGTGGCCGTGCCCTCCGTACCTGCCCCCAGGTCGCGTCCCGGCGCGCTAGTGGTCCGCTGGCGCGCGGGGATTTACGTCTCCCTCCGGGAGGCGTAAATCCCCCGACAAAGGTAAGGGGGGGGGGGTTTAGACAGGGCCGGGCGGGTGGGTTAGGTAGGGGAAGGGAGGGGAAGGTGAGGGGAGGGCAAAAGAAAGTTCCCTCCGAGGCCGCTCCGATTTCGGAGCGGCCTTGGAGGGAACGGGGGTAGGCTGCGCGGCTCGGCGTGCGCCGGCTATACGGAATCGATAGCCTTGCGTGCGCCGATCTAGGATTTTAGCGGATACGCGCGGCTACGCGCGTATCTACTAAAATCCCGCATACTTTTGCTTGCGCCTGATGCGCCAGCAAAAGTACGCCAATTCGCGCGGTTTGAAAATCTACCCCATTAAGTAGAGCGTGGTCTGTAAATTAAAATAAATAAATAAATAAATCACTCTCAGATGGCAAGGGCTCATAATAATCTGAGTGAAGCTTCTTCACAGTGGCTCCTTTTTGAAGTAAATGCTCAATCTGATATTTATCCATGAACCCATCCCACCTGAAATATATGGAAGCAGGCTTGTAGAAATATCTGGAAGCAGGCTTTCTAGGTATTTTGCCCTTTCTTCATTTCCCTCACACTTTTGGCCACTTCCTTAGGGTAATCAGTGTGACTCCTCACTAAATCATAATCAGTCTTGTTTTAAATAACACATCTGTCTGCATAATCCCATATCTACTCTTCCTGATGGCATTCCACATAATTCATCATGTGAATTGAGACATATGGGTAGTGTAGGCCAAACATGGCCCTCATTTTCCTCCAGACAAACCACTCAACCTGGGATGCTCTCTGGATAGTAAGTACATGCTCTATTGTGCTTTGGACCACCCATGACTGATATCCTACCTCTCTGGTGATAGAGTGATCCAGTACTCCGGTGTCTACCTACCATCCTGGCTCACTCACTGATGGAAGATGTCATTCTGATGTACAGAAAAATCATCATTCAACTTGCTATACGAGGAAAACAGGGAAACCACGCCACAAAAAGTTCCCCCCCTGAAGATACTCTGGCACTGAACACAATGGCTGTATGGTCCAAACATTGTTTGCACAATTCAGGCATGTTTTCAGGCCCTTTCACTAGGGCATTGCTTCTCAGAGTTACAATGGCAAAGCACTGGCAGTGCTTATGGCTACATTCCACTCCAGCAAGTCAAAATTTCAGCTAATAACTGTTTGACTGCCCTGCTGCTTTAACTGTGAACTTGACAACCAATCATCTGATGATTGCCTCCTTCCCTCTCGGCCTATGAGACAATTGGTGGCTTCAGTGATCCAATTCGGGGCCTAGCAGTAGTCTGCAAATGCTGTAATGCAGGCTGCCCTGGCATAGATGCTCTCACCTCAAGTTCCTGCATCACTCGTTCTACAGCTTCCATATGTTTGGCCCATGAGGTGCTGTCTGCACAGCTCACTGCGAGCGAGCAACTTCTCTCACATCCTCCTCGACTACAGCTTCTGAAGATTCTATGGGGCTGAACACCTTGTATGGAAATACAGAAAATGTTAGTGATGGCCTCAAAATGTTAAAGATCCTCTAGAGTTAACCATAGGAATTTAGTGAAAGAAAAATAAAGTTACCCTTACACGTGCTTTTAGCCAAATAGTGAGACATATTTCCGGGGCCATGTTTAAGTCAAGGAGGAAAACTATGTATGTAGATTTTGAAAACTTCATGCATTGTTTTTCTCCTCTTTTGCATCCTGTAACAATAACAGGTACAAATGCAGGCAGGTACTTTTAACCCCACACATCTTGTAAGCACTTTTAAGGGGAAGACATGAGGGTGAGGGATGTGCACTGCAAAAATATTCTTTTGTTTCTATTTTTTTTTTCATTTCTTTAGTTCTGTCTTTATTATTGTCATTACAAAAATCTAAATATTGTTTTTAGTATGCATTATTCAAATTAGTGTGAACTATTTCAGTTTAAAATGTTGCTATTTTGAACTAGTTTGCATTATTTCAAATAGTGCACACTAAGGAGTAGATTTTAAAACATACGTGCACATGGATGCAATGATTTTATAACATGTGCCCGCCGGTTCATAAGTAATAAAATCAGATGGTCGCTCGCACATGTGTGCCGGATTTTAACATCCACGTGTGCATGTGTGGTGGCATGTGCAGAGGGCAAATTATTGCTTACTAGGGATGTGCATTCGTTTTTCCCAATTAGGCAATATCAACAAAATTGCCTAATTTGGAATGGTTTGGGAGAACCGAAAAACGATTGATTTTTTCTGAAATTTTGGAAAAAATTAATTTTTTAGTTAGTGCACGCTAACTCTCAATAGTGCGCACTAACTCTGCCAGGTTAGCGTGCACTAACTCAAAAATTGCGGCCCCCAGAAAAAAACAACCCCAAAGCACGGGAAAAATAAAATTTCCACGGGGGCCCTGAAATGAAGCCCGACACAAAAGTTTTACTTGAAGCACATCTCTATTGCTTATTATGTGCGACGATGCAATCGAGCCTCCCCCAGTTCCCTACCCACCTACCAAAACTCCCTCCCTTGTCCCCTCGCCTCCCCACCCCCTAAACCCTTCCTATCAACTTGGGGTTTTTTTGTTTTATTACTTTCAGATACCTGAAAGATTTTAATGATTCATGATCAACAACAAACCTTTTCCATTGGAAAAAAATCAGGAGAACTAGGGGTCACAATTTGAAACTCCAGGGAGTAAGACTCAGAACCAAAGTTAGGAAGTATTTCTTCACGAAGAGGGTGGTGGATGCCTGGAATGCCCTTCCAGAGGAAGTAGTGAAGACTAAAACTGCGAAGGATTTCAAAGGGGCAAGGGATAACCACTGTTAATCAATAAAGACTAAAGGATGGGAATGAAGAGAAGAGCCATAGGGGTGGCTTGCTGGAATGGAGGCTACTACCTGGTGATTACTATCCTTACTCAATAAGCATTCACACAGTTAATGCAACTCCAACATTGCTCTCTGCTTCAAAGGCAAGGGGAAATGTGGAAAAGAGGATTTGCATTGAGACAACAACCAACAAGGATTTGCATTGAGACAACAACCAACAAGGATTTGCATTGAGACAACAACCAACAAGGACTGAACTACACAGTCTGGGTAAACAAATAAGCGTGGGGGGTATCTTGCTTATTGTGGCGGTTACTATCCTAAACCAATTAAGTCAAATACATCATTTTGAATGCATATACAGCGCTACTCTCTGCTTCATCGGCAGGGGGAAATGTGGAAAAGAGGATTTGCTTTCAGACAACAACCAAGAAGGACTGAACTACACAGTCTGGGTAAACAAATAAGCGTGGGGGGTAGCTTGCTTATTGCGGCGGTTACTACCTTAAACCAATTATGCCTGATACTTCACTTTGAATGCATATACAGCGTTGCTCTCTGCTTCAACAGCAGGGAGAAATGTGAAAAAGAGGATTTACATTCAGACAACATCCAACAAGGCATTGATCTGTGCAGTCAGGGTAAACAAGCATTGGGGTAAGTTGCTTGATATGCCGGTTACTACCCTTAACCATTAAGCCTTATGCTCACCTTTGATGCAACTCCAACATTACTCTCTGCATCAATGGCAGGGGGTGGCAGGAAATTTGAATCAAACAGTTACCACCAAGGGCCCTGAACTTGGTGATCGATGAAACAGATAAGTATGGGAAAATAAGTGTGGGAGCTTGCTGGGCAGACTGCATGGGCCGATTGGTGTTTTTCTGCTGTCATTTCTAAGTTTCTATGTTACTTACTGCTCCCCTAGAGTGCAGGTAGTTTCTGCGTGCCCACCGGGACAGTCCTACCCCACCACCGACCAGGTCCACCCCTATTTCAGGGCCCGGCACTTGTGCATGTTTTAGGCTTTATGCACATGGTTAGGCCCTTTTGAAAATGCGCGCAATGCACGCAAGGCGCAGCCGTGCACATAAAGCCTAATTTTTGCGTGTATGGACCTTTTAAAATCCGGCTTTAAATTGATATAATTTGCAATATTTTGAATTAATTAGTACTAAAAAGGGAAAAATGCAGAAAATTTCATAGTTTTTGACATTTCATTTAAAGAACATAAGAACATAAGAATATAAGAACATGCCATACTGGGTCAGACCAAGGGTCCATCAAGCCCAGTATCCTGTTTCCAACAGTGGCCAATCCAGGCCATAAGAACCTGGCAAGTACCCAAAAACTAAGTCTATTCCATGTTACCATTGCTAGTAATAACAGTGGCTATTTTCTAAGTCAACTTAATTAATAGCAGGTAATGGACTTCTCCTCCAAGAACTTATCCAATCCTTTTTTAAACACAGCTATACTAACTACACTAACCACATCCTCTGGTAACAAATTCCAGAGTTTAATTGTGTGTTGAGTAAAAAAGAACTTTCTCCGATTAGTTTTAAATGTGCCACATCCTAACTCTTTCTATTATCCGAAAGAGTAAATAACCAATTCTCATGATTTTAAACACCTCTATCATATCCCCTCTCAGCTGTCTCTTCTCCAAGCTGAAATGTCTTTCCTCATAGGGGAGCTGTTCCATTCCCCTTATCATTTTGGTAGCCCTTCTCTGTACCTTCTCCATTGCAATTATATCTTTTTTGAGATGTGTCGACCAGAATTGTACACAGTATTCAAGGTGTGGTCTCACCATGGAGCCATACAGAGGCAATATTGACAATGTCATTGACACTATGATATTTTAAATGAAAACACATCCGTAATGTGAATAATTTTCCTTTGAAAATTTTTCACATAATACCATAAGTACTCAATCTGAAAGATTCATATGTGCTAATATAGCATTTCTTTATGACAATAGAATCTGTCTTCTGTTATCCTGATAATTTTAGGAATTCATTGTGTCATGGAGGTACAGAAGATGAAAGGTGTATTTATGAAAAAGTGTTTGCATGTATGTGGAAATATGTGGAGAACAAATATGAATGTGTGATGTATGAGTGTAAGTGAATGAATCAGGGAGAGGGAAAAAGCTATGATACCTACATGGTAGGCCAAAGAGGTTTATAAAAGGTCAGCACCTCAATCTCCAGTGAAAAATTCACCACTGGCTCACTAAAAATGTCTTTTTTCATGTAAAAAATACATAGTGATTACATCAAAGAGGAAGCATAGCAAATATTAATGGTGCTACTATTAATTAGTGCAAAGAAAGCAGGATCCTCCAAAAGATATTTCCTATTTTTTCTGAAGACTAAACAAAAGTTTTAAAATTGTCAAAATCACCTATATAAAAATATAAATTGGACCTGCACAGTGGTGTTATTCCAGCCTAGGATTATACCAGTCTTAAATAAGAGAATATATATATTTGGGTGTGAGGGAAACCAGATGAAAAAAAGAGGCACATACTGTATGTATATGGATTATTCAGCATTTGTGGGCAGGTCTGTAGAAATAATTCAGAGCATTCGTGGCATGTCAATGGTGGCTTTTCTTGTAGCTTCAGAATTTTTTTTATTTTGTGGGGGAGGGGCAGTGAATACCATCTTTCATTTTTATTTCATGTCTGCTATTATGGCACTTGCTAGACAGAATTATTTTCTGTCTAGCAAGTGTCTATTTTCCAGAGGCTCAAAATAATTTGAACAACTCATCTCATTTGTACGTAAATCTTCTGTATTGTAGAGTGAGTGTGTGTGTATTTGTCTGTAGACATACATGATTGTGTAGTAGTCTTAAACATTGCATTTTGATGTTTTGTTTGAAACGCTACTATTTGATATGGTAAATGTGTTGAGCGTCCCGGCCACGCCAGTGCCGCAGCCAGGCTTGCTCACCTTGCTCCGGCAGGTCCTGGTCTGTCCTCCCTTGCAGCTGCAACCAGCTCCTCTCGCCTGTGGCGCTTCATGGCGTCCCCAGGCCCGTCGGGGCCTTCAGATTCACAGCGCTCCTCACGCTGGGGCTCAGCATCCTCCTTGATGTCGGTCCTGCCCCTAGGTTGTGCGTGCACGTGGACCACTCGGCCCTTTAAAGGGCCCAGTGCTGGAAACCAGTCTGCGACGCCCGATGATGACATCACTTAGACATTGTTTATAAGGCGAGGCCCTGTCCCCAGAACCTCGCCTTGGCAATCGGGTCAAACACTTCGGTGTAGCTAGTTTGCTGTTCCTTGTTCCTGTTTTCTCCTGATTCCTTGATCCTGTCTTGTTCCAGTGTTGCTGTGTTCCTGTCTTGTTCCAGTGCTCCTGCGTTCCTGTGTTCCCATGGTCCTCTCTGTGTTCCAGTGTCTCTCCTGCTTCCTGCTCCACGTTCTTCTCCTTGTTGTACCTTCTTGGACTGACTCACGGTACTGACCTCTGCTTGCCTGACTACATTGACCGCCGCCTGGAACTGACCACAGCCTGCCTTCTGACCATATTTGACTGCTGCCTGGAACTGACCACTGTCTGCCTTCTGACCACATTTGACCACCGCCTGGAACTGACCCCTGCTTGCTTTGACTTCATATGGACTGATCTTGGAACAGACCCTTGCTTTGGCTGACCACCTTCAGACTGATACCCTGGCTTTGACCCTTGCGCTACACTCGGATACTCTGTTTGCTCTTTGTGCCAACCAGTCCAGCCTGCTCGAACACTGACCATGGCCTACCTTCGACCTCGACCAATAGGCACTGCCTATCTTGCCCGGAGGACCTTCACTTCCAGTTTCCTTTCGGAGGTCTCCGGTGATCCCGGTCTTGGTCTAGCCAATCCTATCTTCACCAGGCTGAGTCTGCCCATTCACAGCCCTCCTCAAGCACACTAGCTCTGCCTGTATGTGTTGGAGGTGGACACCATGGCTCCTTTCAAGACAGTCTACGGCTTGTGCTTTGACAGCTGTGTCATTGCCAATGCTGGGGCCAATGCTCATGCTGTGCTTGTCATGGCCCGAGCTGAGGTTTGGTCCTCCAGAAGTGACATGAGTGGGTACTAAGCGGCTCTGGCTCAGTGTCTGCTGCCCAGTGCTGGTGATGCGGTGTGCTGGAGTAAGGTTGCGATGGCTCAACTGGCTCCCACTGCGGCTGGGTTCCCCATGAATGCAGAAATGTTTAAGCTCATATTCAGTGGGTTTGCTGAGCTAAGGTCTTCTAGGATCTGACTGTGCTGATGAGGCTGCTGCTGCTGCTGCTCCTCCTTCTCCTCCTCCTCACTGAACTGTGTCTGTGCATCTATAAACAAGGGGCTTGGAAAAATGCTACTCTGCAGCTGGTTTCTGGGATTTCACTGCTGGTCCCTGGGGCTTGATGGCTGGGAACAGCAGAGAACTGGGTGAGAGCTATTGAAACAAAGAAGAAGACATAAGTACCAAAGCCAAGAAGTACACACATGCACCGTTTAGCATGATCTGTGCATTTTTTTTCTCAATCAATGTGAGCATCTTATGTCAAATGTTTTTTGTGTGCACTTTCTTCCCGCCCCCCCCCCCCCCCCCAAAAAAAAAAAATGATAAGAAAACCCCACAAAAATGTAGTGGGGTTTTCCTATCGCTTTCGGGGACCCCCT
Source organism: Rhinatrema bivittatum (assembly GCF_901001135.1). Taxonomy (NCBI): domain Eukaryota; kingdom Metazoa; phylum Chordata; class Amphibia; order Gymnophiona; family Rhinatrematidae; genus Rhinatrema; species Rhinatrema bivittatum. Next base: position 120,001 of record NW_021820979.1, read on the forward strand.
GATTCCTGACAGATGAGAAAATATTGTACAATATTTTCATCCATCAGAAAAACGATTCACATCCCTAATAAATAGTATACTTATATGAGAGCCTTATAAAGAATCTCTCTCTCTCTCTCTCTCTCTCTCTCAACAGGCTTTGCAATGAATATGCAAATCCCATTAAGGCCAGGAAAAAAGGTAGTTATTTCTGGTTTACAATCCCATAATAGTGTGTGACATGCAACATTAAGTGCTCCTCATTTTCATTTATTCCTCCCGGTTCATTAAATTTTTTAAATTTGCATACACATCTCAAAATGCATTATTTATTAGGGATGTGAATCGTTTTACAACGATTAAAATTATCGTCCGATAATTTTAATATCGTCTTAAATTGTTTATAGAACACAATACAATAGAAATTCTAACGATTTATCGTTATAAATCGTTAAATCGTGTTAGTGCGCACTAACTCCCTTAGTGCGCCACTAACAGAAAACTGATTACAAATTGACACTTTCCAGGTCAGTAAAGGTCAGTTAGGAATGAATATGTATTCCTATTGGCTGGCTGCCCTCTTATCTATTGATGTTACCAAGGTTCCCACTGAGGTGATGGTTGGGGGGATGGGAAATTGAAATGGAAACTCAGGAACACTAACAGAAAATGATACAAATTACTGACACTTTCCAGGTCAGTAAAGGTCAGTTAGGAATGAATATGTATTCCTATTGGCTGGCTGCCCTCTTATCTATTGATGTTACCAAGGTTCCAACTGAGGTGATGGTTGGGGGGATGGGAAATGGAAACTATTGGTAGTTGACAAAAAACGTAATGTGATCAGTCAATATGACTAGAACTTGTGCCCTATTCCTGATACCAGGGGTGTTGTGATCTTCCTGCACTCAGTGCCCTATCCCTGATACCAGGGGTGTTGTGATCTTCCTGCACACAGTGCCCTATCCCTATTAATACCAGGAGTGTTTTGATCTTCCTGCACACAGTGCCCTAACCCTGATACCAGGGGTGTTGTGATCTTCCTGCACTCAGTGCCCTATCCCTGATACCAGGGGTGTTGTGATCTTCCTGCACACAATGCCCTAACCCTGACACCAGGGGTGTTGTGATCTTCCTGCACACAGTGCCCTAACCCTGATACCAGGGGTGTTGTGATCTTCCTGCACACAGTGCCCTAACCCTGACACCAGGGGTGTTGTGATCTTCCTGCACACAGTGCCCTATCCCTATTAATACCAGGAGTGTTGTGATCTTCCTGCACACAGTGCCCTAACCCTGATACCAGGGGTGTTGTGATCTTCCTGCACACAGTGCCCTAACCCTGACACCAGGGGTGTTGTGATCTTCCTGCACACAGTGCCCTATCCCTATTAATACCAGGAGTGTTGTGATCTTCCTGCACACAGTGCCCTAACCCTGATACCAGGGGTTGTTTGTGATCTTCCTGCACACAGTGCCCTAACCCTGATACCAGGGGTGTTGTGATCCTCCTGCATGCAGTGCCCTATCCCGCCTGCATTACTAGTGAGAGGCTGGCTTCACAGACAGCGGGGAGCTGCCTGACCCTCACACCTCCCCTCCCCCATGTCCCAGCCAGTGAATGGTGTGTGGGTGAGGGGGGTGGGAGGATGGTGAGACTGAAACAGCTCCTTCCCTGCAATTACTAGTGAGAGGCTGGCTCACAGACAAGGGGGAAGCTGCATGACCCCTCATCCTCCCCCCTCCCCCCATGTCACCAGCCAGTGAATGGTGTGGTGGGTGAGGGGGGGAAGGATGGTGAAGGCTGAGACAGCTCCCTCCCTGCATACTAGTGAGAGGCTGGCTTCACAGACTAAGGGGGGAGCTTGCCTGACCCTCACTCCTCCCCCTCCCCCATGTCCCAGCCAGTGAATGGTGTGTGGGTGAGGGGGGGAAGGATGGTGAAGGCTGAGACAGCTCCCTCCCTGCATTACTAGTGAGAGGCTGGCTTCACTGACAGGGGGGAGCTGGTCCGGAACCCCGCTGAATAACCTCCTGCAGTCGATCTCCTGCCGGCGCCTTTTTCCGTACGGAAAACGATTCGCGGCAGGAGATCGTTTTCCGGACCCCCGCTGGACCCCCAGGGACTTTTGGCCAGCTTGGGGGGGCCTCCTGACCCCCATAAGACTTGCCAAAGTCCCAGCGGGGGTCCGGAACGACCTCCTGCAGTCGAATCGTGTTGGTCTATGGCCGCCGCCATTTTGCGCCGCCATTTTGAAAAATGGCGCCGGCTGAAGACAACACAATTCAAATGCAGGAGGCCGTTCCGGACCGCTGCCGTTCTGGACCGCCGCTGGACCCCCAGGTAATTTAAGGCATTTGGGGGGGTGGTTCGGGAGGGTGGGGGATTTAATTAAAGGGTCGGGGGTGGGTTTTAGGGGTGGTTTAGTGTGCCGGTTTTCCTGCCCTCCCCCTTCCCCCGATTTTACGATTTTTGACGATTAAATTGGGGGGAATTGGTATTGTATCGTGCGCTAAAGATTTTTGACGATTTAAAATATATCGGACGATATTTTTAAATCGTCCAAAAAAACGATTCACATCCCTAGAAATCAATAGGATCCACAACCAAGGCAGCCGACTTCTTGGGGGTATGTTGTTCACCTTTCTTCTTTCTCTTGAAAATAATAGAGCCAGATTTGTAACAATTGGGTAAGGAACCCTCAGCAGAGCTCAGTGGAATCAGCAACAGCAGCTGCTATCTCTTTATTCTACCCCCCTCAATGCTGCATTCTGAACACATTGAATTTGACCATTGCTATGAGATCAATATACAAGACTATTATAATAATAGATTCTCATGATAAACACAAACATTAACAAGTTTGGTAAAGTCTTCATCAATAATAAAAAAAAATGATGGATTGCCCATAAACAGCATGAGTAAAAAATGCAGATTAACTTAGGTGATATTTTCTTCCATAGATAATTTCCAGTTAAGGATGCAATCCTAGATTATGTTCTTCTTCTTCATTTAGGGTTCTTCTTCTTCATTTAGGGTTATTTGAGGTCATAAAGTAGGTAAAGGCTCCCTTCCCATGTACAGAATTTCCATTTAGATAGATTCAAGGCGAGCTTATTAAAGGCTAATCAAGCCTTGATTAGCTCATGACTGGAACTAAGGTTTTTAATAACAGTAGTGAAATCAAAGCAAATCACTATTGGTTTGTTGTGATTATTATAGCAAACCCCGCTGGTAAAAAACTACCCATGGGGTTTGCCAGACCACAGGTAGTTGGATTATCTACCTTATATTCATCATGCCACATTTCTAAGTGGAAGGTATGCATTTGATTACACACTATGTACAATCAAGTTCAATTCCATTTTACAACACCTTTTGAAAATGTTCATTTTTCTTCGGCCCCCCCCCTCCCCCTTAGCATTTCTTTAAAAAAAGGGTCTTGGCTTGAATGCAACACTGCCTTCTAACACTTGTATAGTATTCTGATAACAATGCTGGGACAAGCCAGACACGGGTCCCGGATCTGTCTGGACAATGTTTTATGTTTTGGTTAAGGAGGCAAGAGAAGGAGGGCAAGCCCTCTTGGGGTATCTTGCTGTTCCTAAGTTGCATCCAGCACTGTGACATAGAAATGTATAGGTGAAAAACTTTCATTTCAGGTGATGTTTCTAACAAAATTTAATTTTATTGAGGTCTTTTCATTAATATTATTTTTATATTTAATTTATTTCAGGAAAGATTGCCATGCTATTTCAATATAGCGTACACTATTTTGCAATTAGTTCACTATTTCAAAACAGCAAAAGAATTCCAAATTTCAGTGGAGTTTTTTTAGTTCTGTTAACAAATTTAACAGAAAGAACTTTGAATTACTAGGGAAGAACCCTGGTGAATGTCTTAACTACATCCCCCAAATCTCTTCCAATTTTTGATGTGAGGACTATCCTAATAAATGTCTCCTTTTTTTTTTTTTATCTCAAGGTCCTATCCCTTTTCCAAATATAAGAAAAATAATCACACTGTTAGTCCAGAAAAATAAGAAGTCCCCCCCAAATTTATTAACAACAATAAATAACAATAAGTAAAATATATTTTATAATAGTAGACAAGATATATCATCATACATCTCTTTTTGCACAATCTCTTTATGACTTTTCTCATTTACACAACCGAACTTAGAAACAAACAATAGCATTAACAATAGAACGGTCAAACTATTTCAGCATGAGCTTGAAAACTGCAGCATTTTGTTTCCATATCTTCCTGCCCTGTCTACAGCTCCTCGGGCTGAAAGTCACGCCCCCCCCCCCAATGATGTCACCGTTTGGGGAGGGTCAAAAGCCAGCGTGGGATGCTGGAGAAACTAAATTCTGGACAGCAGAGAACGTCTTGCCTCCCTCTCCGGACTAACAGGGCTTTTACCACCATTCAGCCCTTCAAAAATAGAGAGAGGTGAGCTTGAAAACTGCAGCATTTGTTTCCATATCTTCCTGCCCTGTCTACAGCTCCTCAGGCTGAAAGTCACGCCCCCCAATGATGTCACCGTTTGGGGAGGGTCAAAAGCCAGCGTGGGAT